>NC_056745.1:1118831945-1118865210 GCF_019279795.1 Protopterus annectens
CTCCAATCAAAGAAGCATCCATGGTTACTATGGCCTTGGGTTGAGGGAGAATGAATAGACAACCTTGCAATAGTTGATCTAAGTGAATCCACCACCAAAGGAATCTCTTGCAGGCCTGAGTTATGTTGATCTTGATGGGCAAAGGTTGATGTAAGATGGGCCACTGGGTTGCCAATGTTCATTGTAGAATTCTCATATGATACCTTGCTAGTGGAAGCAAAACTATCACCGCTACATCAACCCCAGGGTCTGTAATACCTTGCGGTCTGGCAACAATGAACTCTGAATTATTCTGCTGACTTGAAAATGAATGGTTTGAACCCTCGGTAAGGACAGAGATGGACTGATGTTGCGTTCAAATTGGCTCCTATGAACGCTAGAGACTGAGAAGGTTAAAGCTGAGATTTCTTGTGGTCAATTGTGATGCCCAGATTGGAAGAAGTCTGGAGTACAGAGTCTCAAGCTGTTATCAAGAGATGCTTGGTCGAGGTGGTAAGGAGCCAGTCACCTAGGTATGGAAATACTCAGAATCCCTGTAGTCTGATGTGGACTAGTACCACTGCTATGCATTTGGTAAACACCCGATGGGCTGTGGTGAGACCAAAGGGCAGTGCTCTGAACTAGTAGTGACTGGCTCCCAGCTGGAAGAATACGTATCTCCTGGACCATCAGTTCATTTTTATGTGATAGTACGCATCCTGGAGATCTACAGAGCATATCCAGTCATCCTTGTGCAGGAAAGACAAAATGAACTGAACAGTGACCATCCGGAACTTGGTAAGCTGAACAGACTTGTTCAGAATGTTGAGATCCAAGATTGGCCTCCAGTGCCGTTTTCTTTGGCACTAAAAAGAATCTTGAGTAAGTTCCAGATTCTTTCTGGTCTGAGGGGACCTCTTGGATGACTCTCTTCTCTAACAGCTTTTGTATTTCTAAAGCTGCTGTCTTCCTCTGACTGGTTGGAACATTAGGAATTTTGTTCTTTGGCAGGAAAAATGGTATTATATAGCCTCTAGAAATGATCCTCTGCACCCAAGTATATTTTATTAAATCTAGCCAGGCTCTCTGGTGCAAGGATAAATGACCCCCAACTGCCTCCACAGGTGGACAATCAGGCCTCCTTTCAGAAGCGCTGATAGGGCCTGTCAGAGAAAGAATCACTGGACCCCTGGTTCTGCGGGCCTCCTCTGCAGTGTGGTCTTCCATTGCAGTTACCCCCTCTGCCTCAGGGGAACTTTCTCCACATGGGTCATGAAATGGACCCTGGAATTTCTTGAAACACATCTTTTGACCACCTCTCCGATTCCTGGAAAAGGATCCTTGAGAGTCAAAAAATGTACACTAACAGCAGACAGGATCTTTCCATATTTCTCACACCTGAAGAGTGTGTCTTTCACCTTGGGGCCAAATAAAGAACTTCTGTCAAAAGAAGCATTTTATGAAGAATGACTTGAAGGGCTCCACAAAATCACACAGGCGCATCCAGGCATGTCTCCTGATGGAAACGCCCAAAACTGCCTCTCTTGAGGCTTCTTCAGCTACATGGAAAATGAGCCTTACAGATGAATTCAAAATAGACTGAAGGGTAGCTAAATGTGAAGTAACAGAAGACTCCGCTTCAGCAGTACTAGTCCCCAAGAGGGTCTTTGAGAGTTCCTTGATCACATCCCTCTGTAATCTGGTAAAGTGTGCCAAGTAGTTCAAGGATCCGAGTGTAAAGGTTGCTGCTGCATATACTAGCTTCCCAAATCTGTACAGCACCCTAGACCCCCTGTTATGCAGGTGGACAGAAGAATTCTGTTCCATGAGATCTTTTTTGGTGGCTTTCCCTACAACCATAGCATCTAGCGGTACTCCTTTGTTCCAAAACTTCCTTCCTTTCGGTGGTGCCAGGATCCTACCTGGTCTCTTGGGGATCATTTCTACAAAATCTGGTTCCGTCCACGCCTGCTGAGAGATCAAGTCAATGAGCTCACCAGTGGGCAGAGTCGCCCAGGAGGTAGATGGGGCAGCACGAAAAACCTCCAGGAATACAGATTCCTCTTGAGAAAGGTTGTCAGTAGACTAAACACCCCTTTATTTCAGAATTTCTAAAATCTCTCCAAATGAGACGTCATAAGATGGTGACCTTGGAGACCCTTTCCCTTCATCAAAATCTATATCTTGAGACTGACTCCTGAGGGGATTCCCCTCTTCCTAGAAACTTATTCGGTGGGATGCTCCAGAAAAATACTGGAAGACAACAATGCCCTGTGGGTCGCCTGGATATTTTGGGCTGGCTGCTCTTGTGGAGTAGAATGCAGAGGCTTACAACACAAAAACATCTGAGAACCAGAAAGAATATCCAAGGGGGGAAGGAGCCATCTGATCTCTTGACAAGAATACTCTCTACACCACCTCAAAGACAGAATGCCCTGGGGAGAGAGAAACTGTCAGAGCCGAGAAGACATGCTTCTGGACCAGCGGTTCCCTCTGACCCAAAGACACCACCACTGAGGCAAGAGTCAGAACTGAGCTATCGAAGGCTGAGGCTCCAAGAGGCAGAGAAAGCTCTGACAACTTCAGAGTCAACCCTAACCCCTCTGACATGCTCGGAGTCAGTATACTCAGAGAAGGCATCAGATCTGAAGCAGATGCCACCTGGATACTCAGATCCGAGGGCTCATAAACCAAAGGATGGATGGTAGAAGTAACCAGAATAGGTGGAGATGTACAAGTTAAGGCCTCCAGACTCAGTGGGGTAGGGACCCAGAGAACTCCCATCTGAATTTGTGTAAAAAAAAAAAAAATGTTCTCATCATTCTATCCACGTCCACTTCTGTGAGACTTCTGTACAAATGGGAAGAGGTGATGGAGGGAGAATGACTTCTTTCTAGGAAGGGTGATGGAAGCCAAGGTGGGAATGAATCCAGAGATGATGCATACCTGGTTCTGGGTATTGAATCTGTATGTAAGGCGTTCAGTCTACTGGTTAAATGCAACCTTAGCGGTAAAGAACACTTCCAACCGCTGTCCGAACCACAGCAACAGAACAAAAACCAAAAAGCTGCCTTCCTCCTAAGAATGCGTAGCAAAAAACTACCTTCAAGTTAATGCACAGGATATCCAAATATCTCCACTCTTGGCAAAGAGACAAAATTAGAATATAGGGAATTATTCTGGCAAATTATTTTGGAGGCTACAAACGTGCCAGGTCTGAATGACGTGGTTTCGCTTCTCCCAGTATTGAAGTTAAGAGCAGCAAAATTATAGTTCTGCAGCTCTTGTCATGTTCTAATTCTTCCAGTAGATGGTAGTAGAACATATTTTCAGAACTATGTATTTACTTCTTAGTGGTAATATACAACACAAGCTCCAAATATATATATATATTTTTTAACAATATTTATATTGCTTTTATATTAAGATTTTGAACATTTATGATGTCAATTTTGTTTAGTATTTAATCTGTATGTAATACAGTGATATTTTAAAGTTTTTTTAAAAATGTTTTTAGAACCTTTTGTTTTCTGCTTACAAAAATGGACAGAAATGTTTGTATTCCTTTTGTTTTAAATAGCTGT
Organism: Protopterus annectens; assembly: GCF_019279795.1. NCBI lineage: Eukaryota > Metazoa > Chordata > Ceratodontiformes > Protopteridae > Protopterus > Protopterus annectens. The sequence goes on from NC_056745.1 coordinate 1,118,835,509, forward strand.
TTTGAATATTTAATTGGCATTAATTTTTTATTGGCCAATCCTTTATTGAATTTAGTATAAATGATGGGTATTAAAATTGACAACATTTTTCACTTCTGAGGAAGGTGTTCCAAAACCTATTGGCAGTGTTAAGCGTTATTGCGAATAAAGTGTTTCAGTAAACCCTTGGATTTTCTTATTCCGGTCTCATTCCCTCATTTGGTTCTCCAACAGCGAACTTGTGTGTGTGGTTTAACTACCAGTGATGGTAAATAGGAGAAATACCATCAAGCAGTAAGGAAAAATGTATCAACAATGGTACAGAGATTACACGCGTAAGAAAGAGAAAGTTGGCTGATAAGCACCAAGAGGGAAAGAATTAACAACTATGGTAAAAAAGAGTTTACAACAGTAAGGAGAGATAAAAGATAAAGGGAAGATAACAATTAGAAATACCAGCAAGGTAAACAACAAACAAAGCAGCACTTACTCTTTCTGAAGAAAAAGATTCACTCGAGAGCTGTAGCGACCATATCTGTTCCCAATGGTGGCAAATGAGATCTGAAGAAGGAGGGGGCTAAAGCATTATGGGTAAGGGAAAAGCTCTAGAGTTTGTGGTTTCCACAAACTGTAGAACAGTGGCAGAGTCAGATATGAGACTCAGATCCAGACCCCTGTATGTTGAGGAATGAATGAAAATTGACATTATCAGATAATGTAGTTATGGGCCCAGGAAAATGGGTTGACAATATTTTATCTTTCAATCATTATATGAAAACATCTGTCAGAAAAATCCATCTATTTAACACAGCTAATTGCCAATGGACTATCATCCAGATCCACAGAGATCATCATTCCCTTATATTCAGCAATGACTACACCAAATGTTGAATAGAATGCCCTATTTGGGCTGTACCTCACAAGACATACCAAGTAACTAGAAAGACCCTTGAGACTCCTTACTAAGACAATCGTGGGCTTAAAGACCCTGAGCTTCCCAAGACAGGCTGGAAGCATTGTCCCTTTATCCAGTGCCTTATAGACTGTTGAGGAGAGATCTATGCCTCACCATCTATGCTATTAAAGACAGAGCTGTCCTGGATCTCCTGTATTTCTACAAGTCTAATAGTTTCACAAACACCAGAACCAATTACCTGAATCTTTACCATCAGATAAAAAATATGTGAGACGCAGACAGACTCACCACTCAGCACCTCTCCCACCTATGGAACACACCATCTCTGCAGCATCATCACTTTTTTCCTTTATCTTTTTGCCTCCTAGCCTGTCACCCAGCAACCCTCCCTAACAGCAAATGGCCCTAGATCCCTTGCAGTGAAGTCTTACTCTCCCTTTTAGATCCATATGGGGGGGGGGATCTTTTACAGGTAACCACCGTCATCCATATAGGAATCAAAGGTGGTCTGTGCTCCCGCCAGCATCCTAGCTGTGAGAACATTCTGTTTATTTTTATGTTAACTCCACCCCCTTGATGGTGACATGCCCAAATCAAAAGGGCTGCCTGCTCTGCAATCACATATATGTATGCACGCTCCTTCACACATGAAGGTAAGAGCTACCATCAGTTTAGGCAACCACAGAGCATGCATTTGCAACTGAGAGCTGCTTTATGGTGCTACTTGCAATATCTGCCCCACTACACTGGAATGTCAGAAACAGCCAGCAGAGACCCTTCCTCATAATTTGCACCGTCTATACTCCCGCCTTCCCATCAGTCACCAAATCCACTAATCAAACCCAAATTGTCTAGGTCACAATCAGTTCTTTATCCCTCCATGCCACTAGGAGATTTCAGTACATCATCATACTTCAGATGGAACCTAGATGACTGAATGGCTACTTGCAAATATGCTGTGGGCTTGACTGACCTAGCCCTTCTAGATAAAGGGGGTATAAGCTGAGGGTAGCTACTGTCAAAATGTAAACCCTCACAAACTGAAATGCCTTCAAATTCATATTAATCCTATAAGTTTAAATGAGTTTCATTTAACTAGTAACTAATGGGACAAATGCAGCTCTTTTCGGCTTCAGACCCAAATACAACACCTTTAAGGCCATCTTCTCACAGATTAATAACATTACACTAATTCTGAAAGAGGTAAGCATACACCAGGCATCAAATGAATGGACCACATTTGTTACACAAACTTAGAGTACAGTTTTTACATCAAGGAATCCTTCTGTTTCAGGAACTACCTACTCAACAAAGCCTTCACTACATTCAGTTACACCTTCAACCCAACACCCTTTGCTCACTAATATGGGTTTTACTAAAAGATCAGTCTTATGTTCTCGACTTTTCCACTTGAACTACCCAACTTGGATAGAATTCTTTATGTTGAAAATAGTTATCACCAGAGCATCCTCAATTCAAAATGAAATTGCTGATTCTCTACAAAATGACTTAAACCTCTATTCTGAAACTGGATGCATACCAATATATTAACACTAAACACTACAAAACATGTAAGTAATGTTATTTGGGACTGGTAGAAGACAAGAATGACTCATCAGCTCTATGAATACAAATATTGGACCCTAACTTGTAGGCGCTGCCAGTTATGGATGAATAAAGATGCCTTGGCCTAGCACTTGACCAGTCATTATCTTTTCTACTTCACACCTGCATGACAAAACTGTTATTTTCTTTCTTTGTTTTGTTGTACCACTAAAATGTTCCCAGGTCATAACTGTAAAAGGTCATTAGAACAACACATGCACCCAGTTAAGCAAAGCAAACAAACAAATAAATAAAATAAAATAAATGTCGAAAAGCTCACAGAAGGTGCTTATACAACTCAAAGGTAGCACACATAATATCTCACATTTTAAAAAAGTGTGGCTAGTCAAGCCATTGCAATTAATATTCTGTTGCCTAGGTTAGAATTCTCCTTCCTAGAAACTGCCTTGCATTCTTTTCAAAACTTAGATATCCCTAAAGAACTTAAAATAAAATATGAACATTCATTTACCTTTGCCCTTTTCCAGGAGCACCACTGTTTTTCTTACAATAAACAAATGCAACTGACTGCCTCTGTAAGGAACAGCTTCTTTTCTGTCCTAACTTATAAACTGCTAAATGATTACTACTGCCCTCCACTTAAACAATTCGTATACTCTGGATGTTCACCCTACATACCCACGAATGTAAATGTCGACTTCCTTATTATACCATAGCAAGCAGAAGCAGTAGCCAAATGGCAATTTTCCAAATTGGCACCTTAGCATGGAAGTAAAATTCCACAGCAGATCAAGCCTGTTAACACCCTGAAGAACTTTAGAACATCCCTATAGAAGCATACTACAGAAATCTCCCAAAGTCACAGTTTCAATAATCATGGTTAATCAAGTTGTCCCAGCCTTCATGTTGATCCCACATAATGAAAATGTACCTCAAACCATTAAGAAGTTGCTATTAATTTCTGCGATTTATATCTAATTTCATGCAAATACCACAGGCCATTAAGGAGTTGCTATTAATCTCTCTAATGTGGATCTCATTTCTTGCAATCTTGGTGCATACTAACTTGCCAATATTACTTCCCGTTGTTAAACTACTACACATTTGCGCTACCATTATTTACTTATGCTTAATTGAGTCCTCTTTCAAGTGTATCTCAGGGAAAAAGCAAAAGGGGATGGTGGGAGGGTGCTAATACTTCAACAGTTATCTATTCAAACATCTACTGTCTTTTTTTTTTAAAACAAAAAATATCTTTATTATCACATATGACATAGGCAATCTCACAGATAAAGGAAAACAAACCATATTCACAATTTTAGTTGCAAACATTATATATCACAAACCATGTTGACATAATTGTAGTTGCAGACGTTATGCATCACTTATAATCTATCCAGTCAGTAAAGTCAAACATTGCAAAGCTCATTTAAATCTTGATTAAACCTTGTCCATCGTCTGTGTGTATTGTTCCCACAATTCCCATTTTTCCTATGTAATTTTCTCCTACCCTTTACTAAATATCCCAATTCCAGTTGTCTTATCTCTGTTACTATAGTCACTACTACTAGCAAAGTTGGTTTAGACTTTCATTTCCATTTTCTATTAAGTGCTTTTTTTTTGGCAGCCACCATAAGTCGTCTCAGCAAGGCCTTACTATCTCTGGGCAATTCTGATTCTGTATCATAGCTCAAAAAAAAAATTCCTTAATTACACCAATTTGCTCATACTATCTCTGACAGAGCAGTCTGCAAATAATCTTCAAAGTCTGCCACCTCATTATACTCCCAGAAAATATGTTCCCAGACAACTCTTTCTTCCAATTCACACCTCTAACATTTGCTGTCTACTTAAAACAAATTATTTGGAGTGTACTTCTGGTATAAAAATACCTATGTAAACACTTGCAAGCAAAGATCCTAAATCTTCTAGACTTCGTTGCATATTTGGGAGACATACATATATCCCCCACTGTTTCTTTGTGAAATGCTTATACAATCGTTTTTTTTAGTACTTTCTAACCTCCTCTGATTGATTCCCACAGTTATGCAGTATTTTGTATGCTCTACTAATTATAAGTTTTTTAACAGAAGCTTCCATTCTAGATTCTGCTAAAAACTCTACCAATACTGGTCTTTCACTTAGGAACCCCCTATTTCTTTCTCTTTGCCTATACTCTGGTATCAACTCTTGATAGGGAAGGCAATCGCTATCCTCCAGTCCAAATAAATTCTGGTCTTCCTCTTATTCTGTTATCTTCCCCTCTCTAATTGTTTCCTGCCATTACCTTGGTTCTTTTACCAGTTTTCTCCAATAAATTACAGTTCCCTCTTGCCTACGCTTTGTATCCCTAACTGCACCCATACCCACTGGCAGAATCAATCACCATTCCTGTGTTGGCTCAGTTCTTAGAATACTTTATAAATACAATATTCTGCATGATTACTGTTATTCTCCTTAACGTTCTGCATCTAAAATCCAATTCTCTACTTGTTTCTTGAGCTTCCTCCAGTTTCATCATCATCTTCCCTTTCCACTTTGAACTATAGACTTCTGCCTATGGTATGTATAGGAGCCTTAACTGTTTAGCTCTGAAATACATTGTGAAATCGGGTAATCCCAAACAGCCTTATTCAACTGAAAGAAGCAGCTTATCCCACTTGATTCTTGCTCTCTTCCCCTTCCAGATAAAATATTTCAGCTCTATTAGTTGCTATCCACAACTCCTCTCTGGTTGATAAAAATATGCCCAACTTGTGTATACGACTAAAGGGGACTAAAAACATTTTAACTGCTTGTATCTTCCAATTTCTCAGTTTTTGTATAATCCTTTGTTTAGACTCTTCCCTTATAACCTTAGCTGCCACACCAAAATCTTTTTTAATCCACACCCCTAAGTACTTCATTTCATCATGTCCCCATAAATATGGATATTGCTGAACCAATCTGTGTGTGGGTACATAATTTAAAGCTACTGACTTACTTTTAGCTTCATTAATTTTGCATCCCGAAAAGATCTGAAACTGCCTCAAAAGGTTCCACAATACTGAAATCTCTTTCTGGTTTTATCAGGTATAAAATAATATCATCTGCAAATAAAGCCAGATTTTCCTAACTACCATATCAATTATATCCTTGAATTTCTGAGTCCCTTATTTTCTATGCCAGTGGTTCTAAATATAGTGCAAATAAAGGGGAAAAAGGACATCCCTGTCTGGTTCATCTGCTCAAACAGAAATGATCAGAGAGGAACCCACCATCTTTAATTTTCACCTCCAATCCCTCATATATCCTCCTAGTCAACCTTATAATTTTATCAGGGAATACAAATGCTTCCATTGCCATGCTAAAACTCCCAGCTTACTCTGTCAAATGCTTTCTCTGCATCAAGGCCCACCAACAACAGTGGTATTTTCTTACATTTAGCTTCCCTCTGATCATTAATGTTTTGTTAATGTTATTAGATGTTTGTCTCCCCTCCACAAAACCACAATGATCCATGTCTATCAATTTTGGCATCACCTTTGGCATTGTTTTAGCCACTATAGACATAAACACTTTATAATCATGGTTTAGGATTGAAATGGGCCTGCATGAAACTGGATCTGATGGGTCTTTACCATCTTTAGGTATTACAGCCACCACAGCTTTCTTCCAGGAAGTTGGTGCTTCTCTTCTTAAAATACTGTTAAACAAAACCTTGCAGACTTTTATCAGTTTTTCCCTCCCAGCTTCCAAACTTCCACAAGAATACCATCTATTCCTGGGGATTTTCCTGTTGATTGGTTATACATCACCATTTTTATCTAATCTCCTCCTATCCTATTAGTAATTGAGCCTCATCTACCTCTAACCTTAGCATATTTAATTCTTCCATAAACATTTCCATTTGTACCTTTCCTTGATCTCCATTTCTCTGCTTTATACAGACTTTCATATAATTCCCAAAATATTTCTAGTACTTCTACAGGATCTCTTTTTATCTTCCTTGTTATAGGCTTCCTAAGCTTGGTGACAACCCTTTCTACTATCTGTTGCCCAAGTTGTGCTAAAAGTTTTTGTGCTCTGGAATTATCAAAACCAGTTGCCAATCTTTCTAAACTCATGCATATTATCAAGGTAATCCTTTATTTTCTGCTTAGCACTCTGCAATTGCTCCTCCTTTTGTTATGTGAGATTCCCTTTATTCTGCAATACTTTAACATGTGTCAGTCCCTCTAAATAATTCTTGTTGCTTCCTAACCAGCTCTTTCTTTAATGTCCACCATATTTATAAACTCCACTTTAATTTATCCCACTTCCTAGCTATATTTTCAGAAGAAATTTCTGTCTCCTCTAGTAACTCCTGAATAATTTCCACTACCCATTCGTTAAATTTCTCTTTTTCACAGATATGTGGGAAAGTGCCAGTGTCTCATTTTTATTTCATTACCCTGCATTTTTATTTTAGTTATTATTGGCACGTGATCTGAAATAGTTATTAGATGCATATCAATAAACACACATGCAATGCAAATTCTGTCCAGCCTAGCCCATTTTTTGTATCATGGGGAATGTGTAAAGTTACTAGAAACTCCTACTACTGAACTCACATCCTCATTGCCAAATATTTTCATAAAGTTTTTCAAAAATCTACATTCCTATGTTATATTTTCCCTTCTGAGCCCCTGTGACACATCTTCCCTGCTGCAAATCAAATTCCAGTTGCCACTTGTAAATAATATTCTATGCTGAAAAACTGATAATTTCTCCCAGAATATTCTTAAGCTACATTATAGCAGTTTTAGCTGAAATAAAAATATGCCAGTGTAATCCTCCTTCTTTGCCAGTAACCGCTTAGTACTACAGATCTACCATTATTATTTTATCCTCTTTTATCACTATTGAAGCTCCTCTTGCAATTAATATAAGTACTTCTCTTTTCCTTTGCCCCATGTTTTCCACTGAATAACCATCCTGAAAACCTTTCTTTATCAAATTCACATTATTTTCTTTCCAAATATGTATCTTGTAACATAGCTATTTGCACTCTACAGTTTTATATAGTTCACTACTTTCTCTCTCTCTCTCTCTCTATATATATATATATATATATATATATATATATATATATATATATATATATATATATATATATCTGTGAAATCATGAACATTTAAAGACAATATCGAAAGGCTGATTACGTTAAAAATTTATTATGCTCACCTTTAATTTGTAACACTTTTTTTTTTAAGTACCCAGTTCCAGCTTTTGTGTTACATGCACACACTGTTTGGCAGGTTGACCTGTTATACAACTGTTTCTTCTTTTATCCATTTGAACCTATGTCACATCTTACAAAATTTTTTGTTTTATTGAAGCTCTCAAAAAAAAAAAAACCTCTCTCAATACACCCCAAAATATATTAACTTAACATTAACACGCAAAATTATGTACATCTTCAAATACTGACATTTTACCTTCCTAATATGAATAACTGTCCTAATCTAACAGCCACACTCACAAATGTGGGGGTAACCTAAAAGGAAGGCTATCCGTGCTAAGATGCATGGTACAGTCTCTGCTAAGTGCTGTCTGGTTTTGTCTTCTCTCTATTGTTCTAGAATGAGAATACACTTGAATGCTTTCAGAAAACATCATCTCCTAGTCATTGAAAGAAAGCCATTAAAAGAGAGAAGTGCTCTTTTTTATTGCTCTTTATCAAAATGACTCCATTGAGACATGAGAACCACATAAAGGGCTACTTCTACAGCTATTTATTTATTTGCTAGAGGACAGCTTTATTATATTCAATGTCTTTTTATTTGTTTTCTCTTAAAACGTATTACTTAATAAAGCTAAAAGCCTTAATCTAATCATTTCCCTATGCAAGAATGAGAAAAAAAAGCACATCATTTTTTCTTGTATCATAATCTTTTGAGCAGACTTTTTTTTAACACTGCTGTGCTTGCATTTCTTAAAACTGTTCAAGGAACAAGAAAAAAGAAGGGGAAAAAAACAGGGGCACCTGTTTACTTTAGCACCCCCATTACACTTTACAATACCAGAGAAAACTTTACTTTATAGCATGCATATATCATGCACTACACAAATATTACTGTTAACTCTTTCCTTCCTCTTCCCCTCTCCTAAGTGTTCCTCCAAACATTATTGACATGTAGTAGTGCATATGCTTTAGAGTCCCTACAAGTTAAACACAGTCAAAAAAGTCCAATATTTCCAGGTTTTCTTGTTCTGTCATGTTTCACAAATATAATTAATACTTTATAATCCCCGATTTGTCAATTTTCAAATTGCTGGTTTTATTCCTGTTTATCTCAGTCTCCTAAATCCAGTCTCTGCTTCCGTTCCGATGTACTCTCAGCTCTTCTAGTCAACTTTTGCGTGTTTTTTCTGCCTCTCAAGCTTTTTCTGTTTAAATACTAGAAAAGTTTCACTGGCACAGTCTTTGTGGTCTGTTACCAGAAGACGCAAGAAGCAGAATCTCCTTCTGTCTCACAGCTCACTTTTTGTTGGACAAATTTTTGTATTTCCTCCTTAGCATGTTCTGCATCAAAAATTATTTTTTTTCCTCCAGGAAAGAATATTCTGAAGATAGCTGAATACATCAGTTTGAATCTCAAGCCTGCTGCTTCTTTACATTCCCTGATTAGTGGAATAAATTTACTCCTCTTCTGCCTGGTATACAGTGAGTAATCATTTTCTCAAACACTCTACTGTTTCCCACTTTTAGTACTTTGTCTTTCTGCCATATTGATGTCAAAATCAACTTATTCTGCTGGTAGGATTGCATCTTTACTATTAAAGGTCTAGGTTGAGTTCTCATGGCCAGGTTTGGAGCATACACACGATGTGCCGTTTCAATTAACTCCAGATGTGGAATACCAGGCCAGTTATTTATTTGTGCTTTCATAAAATTAATTCAGTCTGTTTCACAAAATGACACAGACAGAAAGGTATTAAATAATGACCAAGGCCAGTTAAAGAAACCTAAACTTTAATGTAGAATAAAATGTGCAAAAACCAATACAAGCTCCAGCACCTTGGCCAAAATGGCTCCTGAAAGGCCTTTTTGGCCGAAGCGCTGGAGCTTGTATTGTTTTTTTCACATTTTATTCTATATTAAAGTTTGTGTTCCTTCCAGTTTTTTCCGGTACAGCAGAAAAACTAAATTTTCCCACATGCTCTGTCCTCTAATTATATTATTTTTTGAAACAGCTCTTCTTGAACTATCTCATATTCAGCCAGCCTTTTCTTCATTTTGACCTCCAATTTTTGGCAGTTTTACTACTTCATCTGAATATGAATATCCGTTTAAAGCTGCTTCCATTTTATGAGCCTTTTGTTATTTGAGTTTATATACTCCATCTGTGTTTTCTTTATTTTAATCAGCTCTGAGTACATTTCACTTATTTTTTTCCTCTAGGTTACCGAAGTCAGGTTTTGCACCAAAGCTGGAGCTTGCACTGCTTTTTGCTGAACAGCTGCAGAATTCTTCCCAGTCAGTGTTTTTTTCCTCACCTTTTGTGGTTGATTTTTTTTCAGGCTCTCTGAATTTCTTTTTTTGTTAGCATCCAGGCGGTGCGCTTACTAGACAGTTACCGAATTTTACCCAAAAAATTAGTTCACTGGTTTTCTCTTCTGAGTTTCTATTTTCAGACTGGGAGAGCTGAAATTAATCTGTTATTCAATTTGCAGTCACCTTGGAAGTCCAGCGTCTACGGTCATGTTGGGTTAACTTACACAACTGCACTATGTTACTCATTGGATCACCATTGCAGTAGGCATAACTATATTGCCATAGTGTAGGGAAAAAGGGTGGCTTAAGAAGGGCCAGAGTCTAAAAGTCCCTCTAGAAAAGCCTTATCAAACCCTGCTCTGTCTCTATGAATCTAGTTAGCAAGTAAAGGTAAAAGTGTACACTGAAGACCAAGTAGCTTGCCTGTAGAATACATCTAATATCCATCCTGTTCCAAAAAGCCTCAGAAGTAGCCACAACCCTGGCTGAGTAAGCTTTTACCTTCTAAAGCGGGCTTTTACCATGGTGAGAGTAACACAACTGAATAGCTTGAGACAGCGGTCTGTAAATATTTTGTGAAGATACAGGCAATCCTTTTTCATTCCATCAAAGGAAGCAATAAGGAAAGTTGGTCAGATTTCCTAAAATCTTTAGTCCTGTCCCGGTAAAACCTTAACTGTCTGTGGACATCTAAACTGTAAAGAATTCTCTCTTCTTTTTTTTTTTTTTTTTTTTTTTTTTTGGGTTAAGGAAAGAACACAGTGAGCTGAATGGTCTGTTTTAAAGTAAATTTAGAAACAACATTAGGAATAAAGAAAGCATTAGTTGTCTGTGAAAAATCAAAAAAGGTTGCATATGCATTAAAGACTAATTCAGAAATCTGTCTAGCTGAAGTTAGAGTAATGAGCAGCACAGTCTCCGCTGTGAAAATTTTAAAAACAGACTGTAGGTTCAAAAGGGGACAGAGGTGAACTTCAACACAAATTAATATCCCAAGAAGGGTTTTGCTTTTTATGTCAAATGTGCAATACCCTTGTCAACAACTGTTGGACTTGAAATAAAGAAGAAAGGGAGATCCAAAGACAAAACAACCAGAAAGAGCATAAAGGTTACTTCGATAAGAGTACTCTAGACCGGAATTGAGCAATACAGACAAGTACAAAGAGATCCCCACTTGAGATTAATCTTATTCTCTTTTTTATCAACAGCTATAAAATCTTTTCACATTTAGCTAAGAATGATTTTCTAGTAGCAGGATTTCTACCCTCCTTTAACACCTGATGCACATCTTCAGAAAAAAGGTACCTAAAATGGGATCGAAAACCTACCATCCATTAAGTCAGATGGATATTTTGAATGTTGGGGGTGTATTAGAGATCCCTTGCCCTGTGTAAGCAAATGCACTCTGTGAGGAGTTTTTTGGTGATTGCTCCTGACCAGGTGCATGACAAGGGAGAATCACTGTTGTCTGGGGCCAAACATGAGTTACCAAAAGCCTCTTTGCTAGTGTGTCTTGATTTTTAGAATTCCTGTCCATGGGAAAGAAAATGCATCTGTTTTTGAGGCCTTTTTTGCAAGGTGCCCTAGAACAGAACTGGTTTAGTTGTCTGTTGAGATAGCAGGCAAACAGATCCCACAGGTGGGTAATGTCTTGGAAAACCTTAGAATGTAGCATCCACTTATGAGGGTCTATCCTGGATCTGCTGAAAGAGCCTGCTACTGTGTTCTCCTCTGAATGAATGCATGCTGCCTGAAAGGTTGGATTGTTCTGTATTGCCAACTCCCAGGCAAGTATGACTAACTTGAAAAGGAGGTAGAATCTTATCCCATTATTTGTATACCACAACACTGTGGGGTTATCTTCAATTACTACCATGTGACCTTATGTCACAAGATGGATTGCCAACTGGCTCACTGACAGAACCCACACTGTGAAAGTAGCAGACTCCAAATCCGACTTCAGACCAGTGACAAGTGGAATACCACAGGGTTCAGTCCTGGGTCCTCTCCTGTTTGGCTACTTTTATGAAGTACAGGCTAACACAGAAGGTCTTTGGCTAACGAAGTTCACAGATGACAGCAAACTAGGAGTCATAACTGAAACTCCTAACAGTGTGGACATCCTACAAAAGGGCCTCACTGAGACAGATGCCTGGTGTCAAAGCCATGGCCTCAAGCTCAATGCCAAAAAGTGCATTGCCATCCCCTTTGGTAAAAACTCTGCACCCATGAGCTACCACATAGGTGGTAGTCTACTTAACACCAAAAGTGTGATAAGAGACCTTGGGACACACGTGGACAGTAGTCTCTCCTTTGATAATCACCTCACCACAGTAGTCAGGAAATCTTTCTATGTGGCACTCCTCATCACAAAAGGTTTCTCATCCAGGAAAAAAAAAAGAGGTAATTGTTCCCCTCTACTCGTCACTCATTAGACCCATTATAGAGTACAATGCCCCTTTTGGTATGTAACTCACAAGACATCTACAACAACTGGAAAGGCCGCAGAAATACCTCACAGAGAGGATTACAGGCCTCAAACAGATGCCCTACACAGACCGTCTCAAAAAAACTCAAGCTTTACTCCATCGCATATCGCCTACTCAGAGGCAATATCTGCCTAACATGCAAAGCTATGTCAAACCCAGAGCTGTTGGACACCCTCCACTTAAAGAAATCCCAATCCCTCCGAGCTACACAATTTAGGGACCTAAAGCTTGTCACCACAATAAACAGAACATGCTGGAGGGATAGATTCCTGTCCAAGAGACTTCCCATACTCTGGGGAGCGATGGAAATGAGACAACCATTCAAATAGAGAAAAATATGAATGCCTTGGAGTCTGCAGAAGGATATCATAAGGGCAAGGCACTGAATATTCATGGAGGACTGGAAAGAGAAAAAGACAAAGACGTAAACTGATAGTGCAATCCCAACGCAAAGAATCTTAGGTAACACCTGTGCTTTTTATTCATTGGAATATGCTTGTAGGCATTATCCAGTTGTAGAGTGACCAGAAACACCATAAAACAGAAAGGGAAAAGAGTTAGCATCTTAAATTTTATTACAAAAATAAATGTTTAGTTTTGAAAAGCTAAAAAGAGGTCTCAATTCACCTTCTTTCCTGGGAATGACACACATTCTCCAATAAAGAAAGTGTCTTGTTGCGATGGAGGGACTGGCTCTATCACTCCTTGAGACATCATATCTCACAGAATTTGAGGAAGCAGATGGTTCTGGTTCTTTGTAGGAAGAGGGATGCCTGCTTAAGAAGAGGATGCTCACAGCAGTCTATCTATTTTGAATTATTTTTAGAACCTGGACATTTGAAGTTGTTTCCAAAGATGAAAGCAGGTAGATTGCCTGCAATTTGAAAAGGAAGACCAGTGTGAATAGGGAGGCAGATGGAGAGGTAAGGAAAGCATGGGTAGTTAATGATGTTTATTTTGAAAACTGGGTTCTTGGGATACCTCTCATTCCTTTTTAATTCGACTTGCCATTTTTTCTTGTACTGATGTTTAGCAGATTTTTGTTGGAAAGATTTAAAAAGCTTCTAAAAAAGAGACCAGAAGAAAACTTAATTCCTCTGATATTTTAGGGAAACAAAAAAGTTATTTGATTCCTTGCATTCATTTTCCCCATTCTTCCAGCTTGATGACTTTAGTTGAAGAATTTCTAAATAGAAAGTCTCTGACAAGTGGTGCATTCAAGAACTGAGCCTTAACTTCATCAGGGAAATGTTGTAGTCTTACCCAGGCATTTCTATACATTACTGTACCTGTAGCAGCAGGACTACCCACTGCACTGTAAGTGCACTTCATGAAATGCCTAGTAACTTAGGGAAGCAAAATTTAACATGTCATGTAAATCATATTTAGCGTCTGAATTAGATAGGCTAACTAGGGATGGTTGCATTTTAGTAAACAAGAATAATAGCTACTGGGGCAATCAATGTGGCAGTTAACTGCCCAAAATACCAAGGAAGGAGATGTGTAGACCTTTGTCAATTGGGATAAGACTGGAAGCAGAAAAGGCTTTAGAACTTCTGTCCCCATCTAAAAGATATTATAAGCAGGGTCCGATACAGGGTTTTAATAGAGAAATTTGTCTGCGTCAGTCCTATAAAATCTGACAGGTTTCTGGGGTCAAGAGGATGGGAATCTGAGGAGACAGATGCTGAAGGAAAGGCATCCTCTAAAACTCCTAAAACAGGAGGTAGAGCCACTAGTTTTGGGAATCCATGACAAGCAACTCATAATAACATTTCTAAGATTTGGACATCTACTCACCTTCCCACTTAAAAATATTCTTCAATTTTAGAGATGGTATCCCCAAAAGATATTTCTTCATTGGAAGAGTCGGGAAAAGAAATCATCCTCAGTCTCTGGCTCACAAACAGAATGGAAGAATTACAGGGAGGCACAACCCAGGCCCTCAACATCCAATTCAGGAAGATCTTCTTTTGAGAAAGAGGTGGGGTTCTTTCACTCTTAACAATGGGCAAAGGTTGAGAACGACTTTTAGAGAGGGTTTAGGGTTTGGTCTAAAGGTTACGATGTTTACCTCACAGACACAATGCACAGAGTTTGATTCTCACATTAGAAAGGGAATTTGGCTAGGTTTAAAATGGCCCTCAAGGGCATCTAGCCTAGCTCTTACCTATGAACCTAAGAGAGAGACTAAATTGTTTTGAAAAAGCCCTGTATAAAATTATAGAAATCTTCCTTGGAAGCCTCCCAGAGTGTAAGGTGGGGAGAAATGTTTTGTTTTTGTGTTCACTTTTTAGGAGGGCTTAAGGCTAATAATTTTAGGAGTGGAATCCATAGGCTGGACCTCCATGAGTAACCTGGTAACATCCTTCCTCACCCAGAGAGACAGAAAATAATTCACGGTTTTCCCTTCTTGGTGAGATCAGTCTAATGTACGGCTAATGTACAATTTGAAAAGAAATGCTTAGTTCTCAAGCTTTAGCAGTCTCCTGAGGGGTAATACCATAGAGACAAGGAGAGAGGGACTGAGTATCAGAGGACTGCAAAAGCACTTCAATGGACATGTCAAACCCAGACTTAAGGGAAAAAAAAGGGTGCAGACAAAGATTCCTCAGAATCATCTTTCAATAAAAAAAGTTATGTTCTTACCATAATGTTCCATCTGTGTTGTTGATCTTCATTCATTCATTACTGATGGGTGTCAGTGCTGTCATCGGAACTGAGTTGGCTGTTATAACAAGCTCGCACCAGCCAAAAAACTCTTGAACTAAGTCTTACCCATATTGCCCCTCTATTACCTCAGATCGAGTTTGCCTGTAAGGCAAAAAGAAAGAAAGTGGAGGCTTTATCTGAGCAACTTCCCTATCATAGGCTAGGACCATATTCAAACCTCCAGTAGTATTTCGAAAGGGGGTGGCAGGTGAGTTGCAATGAATGAATGAAGATCAATAACACAGATGGAACATTATGGTAAGAACATAACTTCTTTATCTGATGATGTTAATCTTCATTCATTCCTTACTGATGGGACAGAGTCCCTAGCTACTTTGTTTCCTGGGAGGCCCTATGGAAGAATATTCCTGAGTACCACTGAACCAAAGGAAGCTCTCTCCCTGGAGACCATATACAATTTGTAATGAGTGATAAAGGTATGAGGGGTAGACCATGTTGCTGCCACACAAATGTCACCCATAAAGATCTTGCATGGAAAGCAACAGATGTTGCAACTGATCTTGTGCAATGCGCTTTGACTTTAGATGGTAATGAGGCTTTGTTCTATTTATAAATGAAGCAATACAGTCTCTCAACCATTTAGACAAAGTAACTTTGGAAACAGGTCTCCCCAATCTTGGTCCTGAGAATGACATGAACTGGTCAGATTTTCGTAATGACTTAGTTCTGTCGAGATAAAAACACAATTGTCTATGCACGTCAAGCAAATGAAGTGCATATTCTCCTTTGTTAGAAAAATTTGGAAAGAAAACTGGTAGATTTATGGTTTGATTAATAATCAACACTGAAATAACTTTGGGTAAAAAAGAGGGGTTAGTCCAGAGTGATGCTCTGTCCTTATGGAACACTATGCAAGGATATTTTATACACACAGCTTGCAACTCAGAAATTTGTCTTGCTGAGGTAATGGCCACCAAGAGCAAAGTCTTCCAGGATAAGAATTTCAGATCGCAATTGGCAGCAAATTCAAAGGGAGAACAAGTCAAGGATTGTTTAACTAAAGTTAAATTCCAGGGATTGATCGGTTGTTTGAAGGGGGGCCTAATGTGTGTAACTCCTTTCAAAAAGAGTCCTTGAAACCAATATGAAAAGTGGAGACTGCCGCCAAGCATACTTGAATAGTTGAAGCTGCAGCTCCTGAGTGAAGGAGGTTAGATACGTAATCTAGCACCGAAGAAAGCGGGGCCAAAAAGGGGTTTACTCCATTTTTATGAGACCAAATTCTAAATCTTTTCCACCTGTTTAGATAAAGTTTTCTGGTGATGGTTTATGGGAAGCCAGAAGAATGTGGCAGACAGGTTTGTTCTGCCTGGCAATTACTTTAAGTGGAACAGCCAAGCTGTCAGCTTGAGGCTCGATATGTTCAGATGAATCAACCCTTTTGGGTGCGACAGCAATTCTGGAGTTGGATCCAGAATCCATGATTGATGTACTAGGTGAGGCCAAAGAAAGGGAAACCAAATTTGTCGGGGACAGTAGGGTGCAATGAGGATTACTCTGCTTTTCAATCGAAGAGCCTTCTTCAAAAATTGTGGGATTAGAGGAAGGGAAGGGTATGCATAAAGAAGTCCTGTGGGCCAATCGTGCACTACAGCATCCCTTGGGGACTCCCCCTGTGGAGGAATATGGGCAAAGTAGCTGCTGCATTTGTGATTCGTGGGGGAGGCAAACAGATTGCAGCATGACTGGCCCCAGCGACTGAAGATTTCTGATGCTATAACAGGATTTTGGGACCACTCGTGAGGCAGGAGAATGCATCTGCTCAATTTGTCTGGAATTACGCTGGAATCCCCGGGAAGGTGCATTGCTATCAGAAAGAGGTTGGGAAGCTATCACCCATTGCGAAATTCTCTTGGCCTCTCGACACAATGGGTAGGACTTGATTCCCCCTTGTTTGTTGATGTACCAGATTACTGACATGTTGTCGGACTGGATGGCAATCGTTCCTGAAGGGAGAACAGGTTGAAATGCTTGCAACGCTAGAAGCACTGACCTCAGTTCTAGGACACTGATATGCAGATTAGCCTCCAAGGATGACCAAGTGCCTTGGACTGTCCTTCCCTGGAAATGCCCCCCCACCCCACCCAACCAGGGAGGCATCCATGGTCACTATGGCTCTGGGTGGACAGAGGGAGAAAGGGGGACTCCATAGGTGGTACTCTGGCTTCATCCACCAAATTAAATCTTGTTTGCACCAATTTGTTATCCCGATTTGAAAGGACACAGGGTGAGACAAAGTGGACAACTGCATTAGTAAAAGCCACTGTAGTAGTCATTTGTGTAGTCTTGCTAGTGAAACTATTATTGATGCTGCCAGTGAGCCTACTAGTTGGAGGATTGCCTGAGCCGGAGCTTTATCCTGACAAGAGTATCACCTGGAGTTGAAATCAAAGTCTTTCCAGCCTGAGGAGTGGAAGGGAGACTAGGCAAGACTGAGTGTCGAAATATGCTCCTATGAACTCCAATCTTTGAGAAGGAGCCAAGTTGCATTTGTCTTTGTTTACTATAACAGTAGAGTGTAATGAGTGGCTGAAACCAGTAGATGCTTGGTTGGGGCGGTGAGGAACCAATCATCTAAATATGGAAACACCCGGAATCCATGTAGTCTCGAGTGAGCTGTTACCACTGTCATGCATTTGGTGAACACTCTGGGGGCAGTAGAGAGACCAAAGGGCAGCGCTCGGAATTGGTAATGATTAGCTCCCAGCTGGAAGTGGAAGAATTGTCTGGAGCATTTGTCCATTTTTATGTGGTAATACGCATCCTGAAGATCTATCGAGCACATCCAATCGTCTTTCTCCAGAAAAGGAAGTATAGACTGAACCATGACCATCCGGAACTTCATTTGACAAATTTGTTTAGGATGCTGAGGTCCAGAACTGGCCTCCAGTCCCCTGTCTTTTTGGCACTAAAAAGAACCTCGAGTAGAGTGAGGATCCTATCTTGTCGGGTGGGACTGTCTGGATGGTCCTTTTTGAAGCAGCTCTCTGATTTCTTGAGCTGCTACTTCCCTTTGACCAGGTGGAATGTCGGGAATATGTATTAGCAGACTTGGGTAAAGGTCTAAAGGGATGTGGTAATCTCTGGCAATTATCATCTGCACCCAAAGATCTGCAGTTATCGTTTGCCAGGCAAGGTGGTGCAGAGAAAATCGTCCACCGACTGCTTCCAGAGGTAAGCAATCAGGCCACTCTTCAGGAGTGCTGATAGGGTTTTCCAGAGAAGGAATCTCTGGATCCCTGATTACATGGACCCTCTCTGCCTTTGAAGGGGTGAATTCCAGTTGAGTACCCCCCTGCCTCGGGGGGGGGGGGGGGACTCACCATGTATGTCGCAGAAAGAACCCTGGGATTTCTTGTACCACATTTTTCCACTCCTCTGATTCCTAGAATAGGATCATTGGGGGGGTGGAAAAACATACGCCTACTGCATACAAGGTCTTACCATCCTTTTCACACCTGGCTAAAGAGTCTTTGACATTAGAGTCAAAAAGAGAAGAGGCCTCTATGGAGGCATTCAGGAAGGAAGACAAAGGGATCCGCAAAATCACATAAATGCATCCAGGCATGAAGTCTCGTGACAACGCCTGCACCTGCTGCTCTAGCCACCCCTTCAGTAGAATGAGAAATCAATTGCATGGAGGAGTTAGAGATAGATTCCAGGGTGGCAAGCTGTGAGGAAACTTTGTCACGTACTCAATCAGAAACTGCTCCTGCAAGGGTTTCTGAGAGTTCTGAGATTAGATCTCTCTGAAGCCAGATGAAGTGTATCAGATTGTTCAGGGACTGAATGGTGAAGGTCGCTGAAGAGTACATCCACTTTCCAAGTCTGTCTATCGCCCAAGACTCCCTGTTAGGGGGATGGACAGCAGAGCTCTCGTTGGCGAGTTTTCTTAGTGGCCATCGCCACAACCATAGCATCTACTGGCAGGCCCTTGGACCAGTATGAACTGCCCTCTGGAGGAGAAAGAATTTTGTCTGGTCTCTGGGGGATAGGATCAATTGTATCAGGATTCTTCCAGGTGCACTGCACTATAAGCTGAACCAGGTAATCTGCAGGCAGGGTCACCCAGAAAGTATAGGACCAGGCACGGAAAGCCTGCAAGAATACAGACTCCTCCAAGGAAGGGGTGGTGGACTTCCAGTCCCCCCACTGCTTCAGGATCTCCAGTATGTCTCCAAAGGAGACATCCTCAGGGGGTGACCATGGGGATCCTTCCCCTTCATCGTAGTCTGTATCTTCGGTAAGGGATTCTTCAGGGGAATCTACATACTTCCTCTTGCAAAATCTCTTGCGAGGTACCTCCTCAGCGGGGACATCTGAGGCGGACTCTGCAGAGTGGGTACCTTTTGGAAGGATGTCTTGAGGTTCCCGTGCCCGCTGTCCTTGAGTAGTGCATTGTGTCAACTGTGACTCAGAGGAAAGGTATATATGGGTCTCCGGCACCGAAGGTACCAGCTGGGAGCCTGCCAAGGCAAGTGCACTCTTCATCACCTCGAAAGCAGGTCCACCCGAAGAGGGATGGGAGCCTGGAACCAAGAAAAACAACTTTGGGGCAAGGGTCACACCCTGCTCCAACGAACCTACTCACAGGGAAGGAGCCACTAGAGGAATCAGTTCCGCCAAAGCAACCTGAACCATAGTAGATGGCGCCAAGAAAAAACAGGCGCCACACTAGGGATCACGGTGCCGACAGACCAGTGTCGATCCCGAGGATGGCCCGGCTCCGGATGAGTCGAAGGCCAAAGGGTAGACTCTGGAGCCATGGTAGGGTCTACCAATGGAGTCGAAGAAGCTGGAACCGGGGTTGTCATCGTTGTCGAAGGCTCCGATACCTCCAGGGAGGTTGAAGGCGGAAAGTATGTAGGAGTCCGTGGAGAAAAATCCTCGGCTCAGGTGGCAGGGAGGATTTGGAGGGTGTTGTAAAAGCTCTGGCTGCCAGGACCTGATCCACAAGCCTCACTATGTCCAGTTCCGAAAAGCTCCTGGATCCTGGAACAGGTGGATATCCTGACAGGGAGTCAGGACACTCTAGGAAGGGGCTACATTGTTCACAAAAAAAATGGATCCACCGAAGATGAATATCGGGTTCAAGGGGTTATTTCACCTTTCGGTACCAAGGTCAAAGAACCAGCATGATGTACAGGTCTGTGGGGGGGGGGGGGTTGACCGGTGTTGGAATGACTATTTTTGGTGCCGAAAGGGAAGTTGGTAAAGTTGTCACAAACTGTGTCAAAGTCCGAGTCTGAGGAATAGGTGCCAAGGGCGGCAACGTAGTTGGCTGCTGAGGTGCCAGAACTGAAGACAACACCATGGAGGAGGTTTGAGGTCCCGGTGCAGAGGATGCTGGTGCCAGTTTTGAGATTTTTATCTTCGGCTCCAAAGATTTGGAGTCACTTGTGTGAGGAAAAGAGGGTAAAGATTTTCTTGCCTTTTTGTGTTCTTTCTTTGGAGGAGATGAGCCCTCCACCTCAGAGTGGAATGGAGATTTAAGGAGACCTTTGAACACGAGTTTATATTTGCATTCCACCAATGTGCAGGAGCTAAAGGCTTTACAAATGTCAAACATGGGTTTTACAGATAGGTGTGGTACCCCAAGAGAGTAAACACAGGATGTATGGCTATCAACATTAGGCAACATTAGGCATTTTCCTTTCACACTGGTAACAGCAATTGAACCCAGTAGTACTCTTTCTCAGACATAGTAGCACAAAAAATATACAATTTAGCCGCAAAAGATAAAACACAGAAACAGAAATACACACTCAACCACAAAGAAGAAGGACGTTTTTTTTTTATTTTTTAAATACAGTAAAAGAAGAAAGAAAAAGGGAATGCCAACAATGGTATTGGGAATTACCTCAGAGGTAAGGGAAGGCCTGTACCAGCAATGGTACAAAGAGTACCAAACTTGGTAAAAAGGGAGGAAAGAGAGAGAGAGAGGAACACTCACACAAATAAGCAAAAGTATGCAACTAACAGTAGGCTAACTACGTATATGCAAAAAAGAGAAAAGAAGCTTTAACAAGAGAGAAAATATGAGAATTTATAAATGACTTAGCTGAGAGCTGTCCTGACAAGTCTTTATTCAGTATGCGGCAAACAAGATCTGGGGTAATATAGAGAGGGGCACTATGGGTAAGACTTACCTGGAGTTTTTTGGCTGGAGCGAACTTGTTATAATGTCAGACTCGGTTCTGAGGATGGAACCGACACCCCTCAGTAAGGAATGAATGAAGATCAACATCATCAGATTTTCTTTTTCTTCTGAAGGAAGAGGTCTAGTGAGGAAGAGTCCATCTCCAAGGTAACTCGTACCAAATCCCCAAAGCACTTGTTCTCAGTAAAGATCTTTAGTGAAGTCAGCCTGCTCCTTATAATTTTAGGAATAAAAGAAAAGCAAATCTGACATGATCTTACTTCATGTTAGTCACCAAGACAAAAAATGAGGTGTGGGTGTTGTTGTAAGGAATCTGTCTACCACAAGAACATTAACACTTTCTGATAGATATAAGCAATTTTTATATGCATTTTCCACAAAAAAGGGATGCTTATCTGCCCAAAGTGCAGCTGAAGCTGATTGCCAATATTCATTCCACTAAGCTAACAACATGTCTGCATAAAAGTGTACATACAGCAAGAAAGTTCTATTTTTTTTTGGCCTACCTGCTTGTCCGTCTTATACCAGTATGTAATATCTTGCTAATGGCGGACAACAGTGCACAGTCAAGGAGCTCAAAGCTTTGTAGACTGTCTGAATGTATGACATCCTTGGCAAAATGCATCCCATAGTTATGGATACTGTAACAGGGATCTAATTAAGATTATCAAAATATCCATCCTTAGACTGATCTATCATCAGTAGTGAAAGAATAATAGCTATGACCAACACTTCAAATAAAATGTCCATAATTAATGCACAATGTCCTAGCTACTTTCCTAGCCCTGCATTTTTATTAGAGTCTATACTGTAACTTGACACTGTTAACTTTCTTCCCACTACAGATGCATAAAGACACTAGTTTATCTTTAGTTCCACAACACTATCAGAATTTTTAGCAGTTATTATTATGCCTGAATATGTTCTAGTGTCTTTATTCACTGACAGCATATTTCTCTAACCATGTGCAATCCTTTGTTAATAAGCTTCCTTGTCTCCCACTCCCGTCTCAAACAGGATGCTTGTAAGTTTGTGTATTTTATATTATATTTGTTTCCTCGGTCTGATCATCAAGGCCCCAAAATAAGGATTATAGTCAGGACTTCATCCTTGTATGCCAAGGAATAAATCTGCAAGTAGGCTTTTTGATGGATACCCAAGGAATGACCAAATCATAACTGCAACTACATTCCTCAACAATGTACTGGAGCAGGGCAGTCCTCCTATCCTGTTCTCTCTGTTCTGGTATGTGCGTTTTGGTTCCCCATTATTAAAACCAACTTACGACATCCTGCTTTATCTAGAAGGTCCTTTCCTTTCACAGCCTTCCTGTGGGGGCATATGCTGAGAACATGAATACTGTGCTACCCTTACACTGAAGTCCAGGTTCGATGAGTATATCCTTACAATAAAACCAAATATGTATCCACAAAAGAAGGAAACTAGCAGTCCTGGCCAATTCCAGAAAGGAAGCCGCAAAATGCAAAAGGAGCAACTAAAACTTTATTCTATACAAAACTAACTAAACCGGATATTAAGCTCAGAAATTCATTGTCAGCTTTTCGTCTGGTACATACGGACTTCTTCAGAATAATGAATGTTCTCATAAGCACCACATTTATAGCCATATCAATTAGTTAAATTAAATAATTAGAATAGACGATTAATGAACCATTTAAATAACCTCCTTAAAGAGGAACTCAATGTATCTATCCTATTTTTTCTCTATCTTAATATATAAAAAATAGAAAGTAACAGATACATTAACAGACTTTCAGAGCTTTGTTAATACTGCCTAAGTAAAAATATATAAACTGATGTATATTAAATATTTTGTGTTGGACGTGCACTTTGTCATGTAAAATCAGTGTACCTTGAAGTATATAAAGTGCAACAATAATAAATAGTAAATTAGCTTAGAATTATAACTTTAAAGCTTTCTTCTTTAAAGATGGTATTATAGAAGTACTTTCATTAATTCCAGGAAAGTGTACTGCATTTTATCTTATAACCCAAGCTTGTTCCTTAGCTTCTGGAATGTCCTTCCATGGTTCCCTCCCTAGGACTCAGTAGTACTTTTTCCAGTACAGAAAAAAGAAAACATCTGAAATATTTTCCATTGGGTAGAATTGTCTGTACAGTGCATTATTTTCGTTTGATTTGGAGAAATCATAATAATGTTCATAGATGTGCCGTCTTAAATGCTTTTCAATTTTACCCACATAAAATGCTATACAGGTAGAACAAACTGCCAAGTAAACTAGTCCCTTACTAAAACAGTGCCATCCTAGTTATGGATGATGGACTTGAGGTTGTTACACAAAGAAAGGCATTTTTATTTGCATTGTTTGCATCTTACCATTTTGTCGTTCACCGTTGTTTCTTAAAAGTACTATTGGATTTATTTGTTTCAAACAAATTCTTAATATTGCTGACTTTTAAAAATAAACAAAGGTTCTTGGCCAACAACATTTTTAATTTTGTCATCACTTGTAATAATATCCCAATGATTACCAATCATTTTTTAATAATACTAGAATTTGTGTTATACTACAGCAGTGGACCCCTAGGATATTTGTTATTGCCTTTTTTGTCCTTAACTACAAGTGCATTATTACATTCTCTGTAATCTTTGATCTGTGTTATTTGGATTTTCAGAAATACTTTCTTCCTCTAATACAATACTTGGGTTTGTGTCTTTTATTATTTCCTAATGCCCTTTCAGACCAATTCCTAACAAGAGAATGTATTTTGTTCCCCAGCCCCTATATATTTCATCACTTAGTGAACAAACAACATTGAATGGGTACCCTCTTTCGAAGAACATAGATTCCAGTTTCTTCCTCTCCACTTGAAATGTACATTTCTCTGAAATCATTCGGGCCAGCCTTACAAATTGTCCCTTCACCAGCCTTCTTTTCTGGGGAATATGGATGAGCACTGGTACAGTGCATTTACTATTTGAAAAAGTAGATTTTCTAAAAATACTGGAACAAAATCCTTCAGATTCTTTGTAGATGGTAGTGTCGAAGTAATTTATTTCTTTAGAGTTGGCATTACATGTAATGTTTAAGAAGGTGGTTGTGTTTCTTAGATACCTGATGAAATCAGGAATGGTTTCACTGTTAACAGACCACAGTATAAAGATATCATCCAGGTATCTTAAGTAAGGTTTGATGTTTTTGTAGTAATCAGATGGTTATATACATTGTTGTTCCCATGTAAACATCACAACGTTTGCAAAAATGGGTGCATATGCTGCGCTAATATCATCCTCTTTAATTTGCTTAAATCTTGCCTTCAAACCATATGAAATTGTCTTCTAATACAATTTCCATAAAATCAGTTAACATAGATACCTGTCAGTTTGTTAAAAAGTTAAATTTAACCATGGCTTGTTGAAAAAGCTTAGGGTCAATATCTCGTGGATGCAAGACAATAAGCCTGTGACATCTACTGTTAAAAACATTAAATCTTTGTCCCACAGACATGGTTTAAGCCTCCCTAGAAAATTCCAAGAGTCGCTAATCATATGTGTTTTGAATTCCAAGATAGGCTTTAACATTTTATCAATAACCACTACAAAGGCATGGCTATAAATGTGATGCTTATGAAAATGTTCATTATTCTAAAAAGGTCTGTACGTACCAAACAAAAAGCTGACCCTGAATTTCTGAGATTAAAGTCTGGTTTAGTTCGCTTTGTATGGAATAATGTTTTGGTTGCTCTTTTTGCATTTTGTGGCTTCCCTTCTGGAGCTGGGCAGGACTGCTAGTGCACCTCTTTTGTGGATACATATTTGGTTTTATTGTAAGGAAGTTCTAGTTATCCATTAATTGTTCAGTGAAGTTTTGAAGAGTATATCACAAATTATAACAATCTTCACTGTTTTCAGGAGCATCTTCCTTACCACAATTCTCACACCATTTTTAGTTTGTCCTCATTGTGAGTAGAAGACTCTGAACTCCAAGCCAAATGGCTTTGCTACACTGAACTTCCACACCTTGTCTCCTGGAAAGAGGAGGTGTCCATCCGGACTCCTCCTTACCATCACGTCATACACGTCCTAGCTATGTACAAGTCAGTGAACCTATGCTGACTGCAGCAATCTACAGCTCATGTTTGGCAGGTTGATTGGTTTTATGTCCAGCTTTTGCTCAAAAGAGCTATCCTAGGCAATGCAAGCTGGCAAACTGGACACCGATCAGCCAGTATTTATTGACCCAGGGTTGTTGGACTTCAGTGAACATGCACTGGCCAAAAGAGGTGCAGAGACCCCTCCCACCACTAGCATAAGTTGGGTCCTCAACCCACTTATCACCAGCAAATACCAATGCCTGTTTTTGGACAGTCTACATGACTAAATCACCTACAGACAATTTTTACAACACTGAGTGGATAGCCCTGACATGTTGAGCAGTCTGATCAATGTTCTCCTACCTAGAGGATGCTACACACACCACAGCTGATGCCCAACCAGTTGGTCTATTTAACTCTTTCCCCAATAGGCACCATCTACAGTCTGTGCTGCTGCTCATGACTCTATTCTTGAATGAGTTTCAGATGGGGAAAACAAAAACAAAGTGCTGCCAAAGGAGACTGGGGCTACCTGCTGACATTTGCCCTTTGTGAAAGTGCAGTTTAGTGCGGATGCCCACTGTTCATCCCACCCTCAGGATGTTGCTAGCCAGATGCAAGGGTAGGACTAAAATAGGAAATATCCCACAACATCAATATGATGATATGCTACCCCAGGCCACCATAGTCTCCTCACTGGCTCCAATCCTAATACAAAGAAAGAAGAAGGGACCCACCTAATGAGAAAAGGCACTGGGGGAAGGTCTGAAGAAGAAAAAATATTAATGTTGCTAATTAAAAAGTATGAGATGAAAATTATGAAGTCTATCAAGTACCTGCAACACAAACTCACAAAGGGTAATGATAAGCATTACAGTAACAACCTCAGCAAAGAAAGCAAAAAATAAAAACAAAAAAAAGTAAAAAGAAAATAAAAGAAGTTATGTTTTACCATAATGTTCTATCTGTATTGTCGGTCTTCATATATTCTTGACTTGTGGGTTACGGTTCAGAACAGATTCAGCTGTTACAAAACTCGCACCAGTCAAAAATCTCTTGGGCTGCTAGTCTACCCACAATCCTCCTCTCCACATTACCCAAGATCAAGCTTATTATCATGCAGAAAAACAATTATACAATGTACGGCAGAAGCCTTGTCAAGGTATCCCTAACAATAAGAACCCAGGACAGGATGTCACTCCACCAGAAATCTAAAGGAAGGGGAAGGAGAGAGGGACGCAAGAATAGATGAAGATCAACAACACAGCTGGAACGTTGTGGTAAGACATAACTTCTTTACCTGATGTGAATCTTCATCTATTCTTGACTTGTGGAAGAGAGTCCCCAGCTACCTTATGTCCTGGGTGGCTTCAAGGAAGAATATACCAGAGAACCACAGAGCCAAAGGAGGCTCTCCCCCTAGAGACCATATCCAATTTGTAATAAGTAATAAAAGTAAGTGGATTAGCCCACATTGCAGCTGCGCAAATTTCTGTCATACAAGCTTTGGAAAGAAAAACATATGATGCCGCCATTAATCTGGTAGAGTGAGCCTTGACTGGCATAGGAAGCTTTATGTTAAGTTTTTTGTAAATGAAAATGATGCAATCCCTTAACCATTTGGAAAGAGTCAACTTGGATACTGGCTTGTCCAAAGTCGCACTGGCAAAGGACATAAATAATTGTTCTGATCACCTTATTTGTTTAGTTCTGTCAAGATACAAACATAATTGCCTGTGTACATCCAGAAGGTACAGGCAGTATTCGCCTTTATTTGAAAAATTTGGAAAGAAAATAAGCAAATCTACGGATTGGTTAATACTAGTCTCCGATATCACTTAAGGAAAGTAGGGTTCATTCTGAGTGATAATCTATCTTTGTGGAAAACCAGGTACGGAGCTTCAGAGCATAAAGCCAGTAATTTGGAGACTCACCTCACAGAAGTGACAGCTATAAGGAATAATGTTTTCCAATAAAGAAATTTTACATCACAAGTAGATGCGGGTTCAAAAGGGGATGAAGTAAGCGACTGTAACAAAAGGGTTAGGTCTCATGGCGGAAGAGGATCTTTCAAAGGGGTCTTTAAACGGATTGTGCTCTTAAGAAAAATCTTACAAAGTCTGTGAGAAATTAAAGGATGATCTCTGAAATCATTACGGAAATTTAAAATAGCCACTAAGTCAACCTTAATAGTAGAAGCAGAAGCTCCTTTACTAAAGATGGTAGTAAGAAACTTCAGAATTTTCTCCACTGGTGCTGAAAAGGGAACCAGACCACTGTCAAAGGCCCAAACAGAAAATCTCTTCCATTTCCTAAAGCAGATACTTCTAGTGGATGGTTTATGGGATGCCAACAAAATGTATCGTATGGAGGAAGGAATACAATTATGCATGGCTATTACTGAAATTGGAAAAACCAAGCCATAAGCTTGAAAGTCTGAAGACTGGGATGTACTAGTCCTTGTGGGTGGGACAAGAGGTCCTGAACTGGTCAAGAATCCAAGGAAAGTGACACAGAGGAGGCCAGAGGAAGGGAAACCTTATCTGCTAAGGCCAGTAGGGAGAAATGAGGATCACTTTGCTACTCAACTGAGCAGCTTTCTTGAGGAAAAAGAGGGATCACAGGGAGGGGGGAGGCATAAAGGAGACCCAGGAGCCAATCATGGAGAAGAGAGTCCTCGGGGGACTTCCCCTGAAGGGGAATTAGGGCAAAGTAGCTTATGCACTTGTTGCTCGGGGGTAAAGCAAACAGGTCGCAGCAGGGCTGGTCCCAGCGAATAAAGATCTCCGTCACCACTCTGGAGTTCAGAGACCATTGGTGAGGCATAAGGATGCATCTGCTCAGTTTGTCCACAATCACATTTGAACTTTCCGGGATGTACATTGCTATCAGAAAGAGGATGTAAGCTATAACCCATTGCTGCACTCAAAGGGCTTCTTGACACAAACATGGTAGGATTTGGTCCCCCCCCCCCCTGTTTGTTGATGTACCAGACTACAGACATGTTGTCGGACTGCATTGCTATCATCCCTTGAAGTAAGACAGAGTGAAATTCTTGCAACACCAGAAGTACCGCTCTTAACTCTAGACACTAATATGCAAATTGGTCTTGGATCGGGACCAAATGTCTCGGACTGTTTTCCCAAGGTAATGACCCCCCAATCTGGGAAGCATCCAAAGTCACTATGGCCTTGGGCTGAGAAGGAGCAAATGGGTGGCCCAGAAGAATCTCCTCTGCATTCATCCACCAGGATAGATCTTTCTTGCATCGGTTGGATATAAAAATTAAATGGTTCATAGGGTGTGTTAGAACAGTCCATTGGTTTTCCAGTAACCATTGGAGAAGTCTCATGTGAAATCTTGCCAGTGGGACCAAAATGATCACTGCTGCCATGTAACCCAATGCCTGCAGAATTAAATAAGCAGGAATTTTGTCTGAGCAAAGAAGAGGAAGGACCTGTGACTGAATTTTCTGTAAACTGTGTAATGGAGGTGGTGTTATGCAAGAAACAGTGTTGAGATGAGCTTGGATAAATTTCATGTTCTGAGAAGGAATTAGCTGAGATTTTGTAGGGTTGACTATTATGTTAGTTGAAGGGCCAGTTTCAGCATGTAGTCCATAGTTTGCAAAAGTAGATGCCTGTTGGGAGCGGCGAGGAGCCAGCCATCTAAGTAAGAAAACACTTGGAATCCGTGTAGCTTCAGATCTGCTGTGACTGCTGCCATACATTTGGTGAACATCCTGAGGGCTGTGGTGAGACCAAAGGGCAGCACTCTGAGTTGAAAATGTCTGGCTCCTATCCGGATGTGGAGAAACTTTCTCGAGTCTTTGTCCATCATTATGTGCTAATACACGTCTTGAAAGTCGATAGAGCACACCCAAAAATCTTTCTCTAAAAAAACGACAACATGACTGAACTGTGACGAACTTCCAGAGGTAAGCAATCAGACCCCGCCCACTTCAGGAGCACTGAAAGGGTGGACCAGAGAACAAGCCTCTGGAACCCTGATTGTGCAGATCACCCCTGGCTCTGGGACGGCGTCTTCTACTATAACTCCTCCCCTCTGCCCAGAGGGCAGTCCGAGCCACGTGGGTCCTGGAAAGGCTTCTGGGATTTTTTGAACCACATTTTACCACTCCTTTGATTCCTGGAACAGGAGTGGAGAAGTGTATGCCCATGGAGGACAAAGTCTTTCTGTCCTTCTTGCACCTGGACAGTTTCCTTTACCTTGGGAGCATACAAACTGACAAAGGAAGAAAAA
>NC_056745.1:1118865710-1118953210 GCF_019279795.1 Protopterus annectens
GTAAATTATTAAATATGGAACACTAGCTGATAAAAACAATAATTTATTCACAGAAATTTAAAACATCCAGATTCTAGCTTAGTGCAGCCTTAAAGTGGATTAAACAAAAGAGAAAAAGTACAGTTTTGTACACTTACCATAAATGTAAATGTTCGAGTGTATTCACTGTTGCAGTCATTACATTTAGGCTATCTACTTGCAGTAGACCTCAGTCGGTCTGATTAACAAAGTCTTGGGTCCTGCGTCGGTTGCTGTCCCTTCTTCCATGACATCAGGTCATCAGGGTATAAAACATGCAGTCGACGCCCCATTACATCAGATTTTCTTGCCCCAGTTGTCAGGTGCCTCACTAAAGGGAAGCAATTAAATCTATAAATACAAGGATATACCTCCAACAGCAAATACACAAAAAAGCTTTTGGAGCATAGTAAATGAGATTAGAGGTATAGCCAAAGAAAGAAAAGGGGGCTGAAGGGAAGGTAACCAGGACTGCAACAGTGAATACATTCGAACATCTACATTTATGGTAAGTGTACACAACTGTACTATGTTCTTCGTGTTTCACTGTTGCAGTCATTACATTTGGGTAGATTCCCAAAGCTAAGGTTGGGAGGAGGAATTTAAATAGAATTGGGACAGTACAGTTGTGTACCTACCATAAATGTAGATGTTCGAGTGTATTCACTGTTGCAGACATTACTCTTGGGTTATCCTGCTGGCAGGCTACCCGCAGTCGGCCTGAATTCCAAAGTCTAGGTCTGGCGTTGGTTGCTGTCGCCTCTTCCCTGACGTCAGGGTGCCAGGGGTATAAAAGATGCAGCCGACGCCATTTTCTTCTGTTTTTCTTGCCCCAGATGTCAGGTGCCCCCAAATTGGTAGGCTGAAAATTATGCCAATAAGTATGCATGCACAAAGGTAAACATATCCTTCATCTACAAGCAAATACACCACATAGGTTGTACAGGAGAAGTACAGATAAGCCCCAGCAAAGAAAAGGGGAATGGTGGGTGGGTAACCAACAGTGAATACACTCAAACATCTACATTGGTATGTATGTATGGTAGGTACACAACTGTACTATGTTCATTGTGTTTCACTGTTGCAGTCATTACTCTTGGGTTGAATCCCAAAGCTGAGGATGGGTGGCTGGGCTAATTATGATTAGGAGAGGCTATGAAGCCCTGCAGAACTGCAGTGGCAAAGCCTGCTCTGGATTTAGAGTAAAGAGGCAAGTGGTAGTGCTTTGTAAAAGTGTGCACTGAACTCCAAGTTGCAGCCTCTAAGATGCCTTTGGTTGGTACTCCTCTGAGGAAGGCTGCTGAAGTGGTTGCTGCTCTGGTAGAATGAGGCCTAAAGCCCTTAGGCACTGATTTGCCATGTTGAGAATAGCAGAAATGGATGCAATGGCAGATCCATTTAGAAATAGTCTGTTTTGAGATAGCCTTTAATTGTGATCCTGCAGCATATGACACTAAAAGTTGCTCAGTCTTTCTGAAAGCTTTGGTTCTGTCCAAGTAGAAGCATAGCTGCCTGTGTATGTCCAAATAATGCAGAATTTTCTCACCCTTGTTATGCGGATTTGGATAGAAGGTAGGCAAGTGAATGGTTTGGTTGAGGGCCACACTGGACACCACCTTAGGCATAAATGTTGGGTTTGTCCTCAGAGAAACCCTGTCTGGATGAAAAATGATAAAAGGTTCCACAACCATGAGTGCTTGCAACTCCAAGACTCGTCTTGCAGACGTTATTGCTAGGAGCAGAGCTGTTTTCCAGGATAAGAATTTTATATCTGCTGTTGAGGCTGGCTCAAAAGGAGTCAGTGTGAGTTTTTCCAAGACATAATTGAGGTCCCATGCCGGAATTGGTGCTCTCCTTGGAGGCCTAATGTTTTTTTCCCCCCCTGAGGTACTGCCTTATTAAAGGATGAGAAAAGATAGGAGGTTCCGTATTGTAATGGGCCGAAATGGCAGAGGCATGAATCTTAATGATGAAAAAAAGAAAGGCCTTTGTCCAGCATCTCAGTGAGATATTGTAAAATCTGAGGGATATTTGGTACACACATGTCAATGCCTTGTTCCTGGTTCCAAGAACAGAATCTCTTCCATTTTTCTGCATAAGATTTTCTGGTACTGGACCTCCTGGCCTCCAAGATAACATCCATAACAGCTTTTGAAAGAGGAGTGTTCTGAATGGCTACATTATCCGCCATGCTGCCAGATTGTTTTGTTTTGTCAGCAAGTGAGTTTTAATTGGGACGCACATATACATAAAAAAAGTATTTTTATTTTTTATATGCACTTAGTGGTTCAAGTTGCAATGAAAAGTCAGTTTTATGACAGTATTTATATGTAGCAATATTTTTTACTAATGAAAAAGTTTATATTTATGTATTTTTATTGAAGGTGGTCGAATTAATTAGGTCATGTGACCTTGTGAAGAGTATAAATTACTAGGAATGGAGTAGTTATCTATTTTACCTTGATAAAGCTCGGTAGTAGCCGAGAGAAAGCGCTTGGTTGTATTTTCTATTGCATTCAGCATCGTGAAGTGGATTTAATAAAAGCTTTAATATTAAGCTGCGTTTGTGTTGATTTTGGCCATGCAAAAAGAAATTTACTACAATACTGCCTGGTTGTACCATTCCGGGTCCTGTTTTCCTGGACTTTGTTACTTATAGGAAAGAAGGTAGGCAAATGAATGGACTGATTAAGAGCCAAACTGGATACCACCTTGGGCATGAAGGAGGGATTGGTTCTGAGGGACACCCTGTCCGCATGAAAGATGATAAAAAAGTTCCACTGCCATAAGGGCCTGTAATTCAGATACCCTTCTTGCAGAAGTGATTGCCAAAAGGAAAGCTGTTTTCCAGGAAAGAAATTTTAAATCTGCAGTAATAGCTGGCTCGAAAGGAGGAAGAGTGAGTTTCTCCAAGACAAAGTTAAGAGTTGGAGCTCTCCTGGGTGGCCTGAGATTTTTGGCACCTCTGAGGAACTGCTTGAGCAGTGGGTGAGAGAAGAGGGGAGGCTCTGTGCTATAAGGAGCTGAAATGGCTGAGGCATGAATTTTGATGGAGGAAAAAGACAAGACCTTATGAAGCATCTCAGTCAAGTATTGTAGAATCTGAGGTAAGTTAGGCACTGTTGCATTCATTCCTTGAGACTGGTTCCAAGCACAGAATATTTTGCATTTTGCAGCATAAGATTTTCTAGTACTAAGCCTCTTTGCTTCTAAAATGATATCCATCACTGATTTACTGAAGGATGGTAACGGAGAGATTAGGTAATTAGCCAGGCTGCTAGGTTCAGGGTTTGCAGCTGAGGGTGCAGAATCATGTTCTCCTGCTGAGACAAGAGGGAAGGGAGTCTGAGGCAGGTGCCATGGAGCCAAGCGTGACACACAGCGCAGGAGTGGATACCAGTGTTGGTGAGGCCAGTCTGGAGCAATTAAAATCGTCCTTGGCTTGTCCTGTTTGATCTTTAGTAGTACCTTGGAGAGCAGAGGCAGAAAAGGAAAGGCATAAACTGATAAGTTTTTCCAGCTGAAGGATAGAGCATCCACTTTTCAAGCTTGCTTGTGAGGAATCCTTGTGCAAAATTTGTCCAGTTCATGGTTCTGGAGGGAGGCAAACAGGTCTATAATCTGGGCTCCCCCATTTGCTTGTCAACAATTTGAAAATCATTGGTTCCAGTTTCCACTCGTGTGGGTCCATGAGGTTTCTGCTTAGACTGTCTGCCAGTGTATTTAGTTTTCCTGGAAGGAATTGAGCTTGTAGATTCACTTGGTAGCTCAAGGCTGTGTTCCACAGTGCCATGGCTAGACTGCAGAGGGGGTAAGAATGTGTACTTCCCTGCTTGTTTATGTACCACATGACAGTGGTGTCCTTCTTTACCATTAGTTGTCCTGGAAGAATGTGGTCTTTGAAGGCTGTCAGAGCATTCTGTACAGCTAACATTTCCTTTTGATTTATGTGCAGGTGCATTTGATTTGGGTTCCATTTGCCCTGAATGCACTTCCCTGCCAGGTGAGCCCCCCATGCATAGTCTGATATATCTGTTGTTAAGATTTGTTTGGCAGGGGATAATGTGAATGGTAGTCCCCTGTTTTGGTGGCAGGCCTCTGCCCACCAAAGGAACTCTAGGCGTAGGCAAGGTATGATAGGAATCCTTGCTTCCAGATCCTGTGAATGTTGACACCATAGGCTTTTGAGATACCATTGTAGTTTCCACATATGCAGCCTTGCATATGGAATTAGAAGAATGCATGAGGCCATGAACCCCAAGGCTTGCAGTATTTGCCTTGCAGTTAGCTGGGTTTTTGTGGCCACTTGTTTGAAGTAAGTTGTCAAATGTATCTGTTTCTCTGGCGTGAGGAAAGCCATCATGGAAGTTGTATACAAGCTTGCTCCCAGGAATATAATTTGTTGACAGGATACCAGGTGGCATTTCTTATATTTTATAGTGAACCCCAGACAAGTCAGTACTCTTTGAACAAAGGCTAGATGACTGAAAAGAATGTCCTTGCTTTCTACCTGAATTAGACAATCGTCCAGGTATGGGTGCATTTGAATATTTATTTGCCTGCAAAATGCAATGACTGGAGCTAGGCACTTTGTGAATACCCTGCGCACAGTAGATAAGCCAAAGGGCAGTGCAGAGAACTGATAGTGCATGTAGCCTGCTTTGAAGCGTGGGTATCTTCTGCAAGACTCCCTGATAGGGATGTGCAGGTATGCTTCTTTTAAGTCTAGTGTTGCCAACCATGCATCCTTGCCTAGCATAGGAAGCAGCTGGTGAAGAATCAGCATTTTGAATTTTGGAATCACCAGAAAGGTGTTCAGAATAGAAAGGTCCAGGATAGGATGCCATGCACTGCCTTTTCTGGGTACCAGGAAAAATCTCGAATAGAAACCTTGCCCCTTTTCCTCTTCTGGTACCAACTGAATAGCCCCCATGTTTAAGAGAGAGAGTACCTGATTTTGGGCCTCTGTCCACTGATTTGGGGGTAGATCTGGCCACCCGCTCGGTGTTGGTAACGTGTGGAAATGTAATCTGTATCCTTGGGACACTATATTTAAAACCCATTTGTCCTGGGTAATGAGTTCCCAGTTTATGGCCTGCAGACCAATCTTTCTGCCTAAAGGAGCATTCCGTTGGGAAGTGCTTGGAAGTCTTAAAAACAAGTCATTGAGATGGTTTTCCATAGGGGGAGTCTTACTGCTCCCAGGTTTGGGTGCGGAAACCCCCCCACTGCCTAGTCTTGTATGTCCCTTGGGACTGAAACCTGGGGTTTCTGCTGTGTCTGGGTTTGGCTTGAAGAGACCTGGAGGGAGCTGGAAAGGACCAATTTTTATAGGGCCAGTGCCTACTAAATCTAGGAGGCTGAACTTGTAAGAAATCTTTAACAGTCTGCATAGATTTAGCTTTATCTTCCATCTTTTTAAGAACTTCCTCAGCCTTGTTGCCAAACAGGCAGTCCTGATTTAAGGGAGCATCCAACAAAATTAGCTTTAACATTATCGGGCAAAGATTGCTCCTTAAGCCAAGCATGCCTTCTGAGCACAGACCCAGTAACAGCAGCCCTGCAAGAGGTCTCTAATGAATCAAATCCACATTGCAAAGTATGTTTTCCAACCTGTTCAGCAGAATGCATTAAATCCTGTAATTCTTTATTTTCAGCACAGTCAGAAATCGACATCATTTTCTGTTTAAGCAATCCAATTACATGTTGTTTATACTTTAACATATGAAACTGGAAGTTTAAAGCCCTAATGGCCAAGACCGCAAAACTGTAAACTTTCTTACCCCATCTATCCAGCGCCCTGGAGTCTCTATCTGAGGGGGTAGGATTTTTAGTAGAAGAAGCCTTAATGCCTTTGGGTCCCTGTGAAATAGTCTCTGGATCTGCAATAGGATTTTTAAAAAGGAACTTGTGAGAATCAGGAACCCTGTAGTATCTGTCAGGTTTTCTGGGAGCAGGAGGCAAAGAATCAGGGGCCAAACTAGATTCTGAGAAAGCATCATCAACAATGTCTAGTACAGGAGGTATAACTAAAGGCCTATGCTGAGGCATGAGTAAGAAATCCCTAAGCCTCTTTTTTGAATCAGAAAAATCCTGGCTTTCCCAGTGGAAATGCTCCCTTAGAATATGTAAGGTTTCACCAAAAGAAAAATCCTCTAGAGGGGAAGAAGAGGGAAGAGAGTCCTCTGCATCAGAATCCTCATAAGTAGATATGGGCAAATACAGATCATCAGAAGAATCAGAAAAATCAGAAGATTCATAAACAACTTCAGTCCTAGGTCTCTTAGAAGGGGGAGGGTGGCTTCACCTGATTAAAGTTATAAGATCTTCAGCCATTCTTATCATTTGTTTTTTAGGCATAGAGGCCTGAGCATGCGGCCTGGGCATCAGTTTCTTAGGCATGGTTCGAGATTTTGGCCTAAATAAAGGAGGCGTCGTTTTGATATGCAAGTTCGTAGGCCTGAATACACCCTCAGAAGCCGGTGCCTGCACAGCGGCTCCAGACCCATCCAAGGTAGAGACATCCGCAGGTTCCACAGTTGAAGTATCGCCCAGCATACTGAACTCTGAATGGGTCTCAGTAGAGGCCTGCGAGTCAGAAGTAGCGGCTATCAGGGGCTGCAAAAGAACCTCACTGAGTACCAGCGAACTGGTGACTAGCTTAGGAGAAGCATCGTCGGCAGCTTTGGTTCTCGGCGGCCTGTCTCTGTCTTTATCTTTGCGTTTTTTCAGAATCCCGGTAGTCGGAAGGCTAACTGACAACATTTCCGGATAATTAAACCGAGAACCGAAATATTTAGAAGCGAAAATATACCGATGACGGAGAGTGCACTGTTTAAATAAAGCACAAAACCGACAGCAAGGCACACTGTGGTCAGGGCCTAGGCAAGGAATACAGTACAAATGAAAATCTTTGTGAGGTATTTGCTTTCCACAAGTAATGCAATTATTAACTTTTACTCACATCGGTAAGGAGCAAGAAAAAGTTTCCCCAAAGGGCTACTTAGTTTTAGTTGAAGACTTTGGTTCTGAAACTCGAAAACGAAAATTTCAGGAGTCGGCCGACCGGCACTTGCAAACTGCTTCTGCTTCAGGCACCGCAGGGCATGAAAGACTGATGTAATGGCGTCGGCTGCATGTTTTATACCCCTGACAACCTGACGTCATGGAAGAAGGGACAACAACCAACACAGGACCCAAGACTTTGTTAATCAGACTGACTGAGGGCTACTGCAAGCAGATAGCCCAAATGTAATGACTGCAACAGTGAAACACGAAGAACATCTTAAAGTTATGTACTCACCATAACTAGGTATCTGTGTTGTCCATTTTCATTCTTCCGCAACGAATGGGTTACAGATCCAATCCTCGGCTGCATAATTCAGACTTTGCATGCAATTCTTGAGTTCCTCCCTCTACCTATAATACCCTAGTCCATCCTTAATACATCAGATCAAGTCTGTTGCTATAAGATCTCCATGAAATAGTTAAAGAATGGAAAAGTTCAAAGAATAGAGTTCAAACATGGAACTATAAGTTCCAATAAGAAATCCAACCAACAGGTTCCTCCAGAAGATTATAGGGAGGGGATGGCTGGGGGGGGGGGTGAAGAAGAATGAAAATGGACAACACAGCTGCCTAGTTATAGTGAGTATATAACTTTCCTATTTGATGTTGTACTTTTCATTCTTCCTCAACGGATAGGACAGAGTCCCCATCTATGTGAATCTTGGGTGGCCCTCATGGAAAGATATTCTGAAGAACTGCTTAACCAAAGGCAGCTTTGCTTCTGGAGATTAGGTCAAATTTGTAATGAGTAACAAAGGTATGAGCATTGGACCATATGGCTGCTGCGCAAATATCATCAATAGAAGTTCTTGACCAAAAAGCAGATGGAAGTGGTCATGGATCTACTTGAGTGAGATTTAGGTGGTCTTGGCAAAGAAATGCCTTGTTGTGAATAGATCCAAGAAATGCAATTACCTAGCCATTTACCCAATGTAACTTTATTTACTGGATAACCCAGTCAATTTGTTAAGAAACTTTTTTATGAAAATTCCATTCTATCTGGTAAGGACATGAGTCTATGGGGCATTTCCTATGGCTCATCATTGGCCCTGATGGCATCATTATCCTGTTGTGGGGTGTGGAGTCCCTAATATTGCACTTATGAACCGATACCATTGTCCTTAGAAAATATCATGGGGGTGAGAGTAATGGCACCATTGCTAGCTGCCACATGGCTATCGATATCAGCCTGCTGAGATGGTCATTCTCTACCACTGTTGGTACAATTATTGACAGACATGTGGAGAAGGACAAAACATTTGCCATTATATGCTACTCTACCCATGTATATGTTTAGACCTGTATATTATACAGGTAACTTTCATGAAAATGATTCTTACCATGTGATGTTTCTGCATGATGATGGACCATTGGTATTCCTGATTTATTTGATGTAGAGACATTCACAGAAGTATGTGCTAATGCCACGCATGCAGTACAATACACGTGCAGTTCATGCTACATACTATTCTCACTTGTCAAATCACTGCTAACCAATGACGGGTATTTAGGGGACAAC
Source organism: Protopterus annectens (assembly GCF_019279795.1). Taxonomy (NCBI): domain Eukaryota; kingdom Metazoa; phylum Chordata; order Ceratodontiformes; family Protopteridae; genus Protopterus; species Protopterus annectens. Next base: position 1,118,874,316 of record NC_056745.1, read on the forward strand.
TAAACATTCCCATATGTGCTTGCACATGCACAATGGTACAGTTCTTCCTGTTTAGCAGCTTTGATGGCAGGTGGAATGCTGTGCAGGTATAACATGTTTATGGACATGATATTAAGTCTTACACTTCAGAAGGTGGTCCATACCATTCTGAACACTTACAGTCCTATAGCTGTGATAGGAAATTTACATGCCTTGTCAGCATACTGTTCATATCAGGTACTAATAAGGTCAATGTCCATCAAGGATCCATCCTTAGTCTCCTGTTGTTTATCATCTTTAATAATGAAATGATGGCATACAAGGCTATCTCAGACCCAGCATTGATGGAGTTGCTGCATATCCGTAAGTCAAACTCTACTTGCACAACCCACATCCAAGGCCTCGACCTGGTCTGTAACATTAATACAACTTGTCAGCGGGATAGATTTCTATCCCAAAGACTTCCCCATCTATGGAAAAGGCTCCCTCTCCATGTCAAGCCGAGTACCTCTCTAGCCCTCTTTAAGAATGGGAAACAGAAAATATGCCCCCTGGGATCCCACCTGTATCCCTGCTGGACAGTGGAAACAGGTGCCGACTCTGTGGGAACATGGACAAAATTTTTGGCTAGGCTTAAAAGGGCCTCCGGGCCAATAGCCTAGTATCATCCTATGAACAGCTGGTGTGATTTTCTGATTTCCTTAGTTCTATGTAGATAAAAACATAATTGTCTGTGCACATCTAGGAGATGTAACATGTATTCGCCTTTGTTTGAAAAAATTGGAAAGAAGCCCGGTAAATGAATGGACTGGTTAATATTACATTTATAGTCACTTTAGGTAAAAAGGAAGGGTTTGTCCATAAAATCACCCAGCCTTTATAGAAAATAATTTATGGAGTTTTTGATGAAACAGCCTGGAATTAAGAAATTCTTCTATAAAAGTAATAGCAACTAAGAAGGCTGTTCTCCATGATACAAATTTTAAATAATTTTTTGCTGAAGGTTCAAATGATTTCTGAGTCAGACCTTGTAGTACCACAGTCAAGTCCCAGGAAGGTGAAGGATCTTTTAACTAGGGGTCTAAGGAAAAAAAAAAGTCTTTCAAAAAAGCTTTACATAACTTGGCAGAGGCCAAACAATAATTTTTATCTCCTGTATGAAAATTTGATATGGCTGATAAACATAGTTTAATTGTAAAAAAAATAGTCATTTTTTTAAGTGAGCAGCCAAACAGGGGCAGTAAAGGGGTCAACATGGTTTCTTAATGCCCAAAGGGAAAATCTTTTCAATTTGCTCTTGTAAACTTTCATGGTGGAGTCTTTTTTTGTGACAATAATGAAATGGTATGTACTGGGGAAGAAAGTCTGGGCTGTCTGGCTATTATTGGAACTAGAGAAACCATGCGGTTACACTGAGGGCTGGGATATTGGGATGACTCATCCTGAGGGGTATGAGAGGAGATCTGGAGATGGGTCCAGTATCCAAGGAGGATAACGAAGATGAGACCAAAGGAAGGCAAACTACATCTGGCAAAGCCAGTAGGGAGCAATGAGAATGAATGAGCTCTTCAACTCAATTGCTTTCTGAGGAATTTAGGGATAAAGGGAAGTGGGGAATAAATGTAAAGGAAACCAGATGGCCAAACGTGGACTACAGCATCTCTCAGTGACTCCCCCTGAGGAGGATCAGGGTAAAATACCTACCGCACTTGCTGTTGTGGGGGGATGCAAAGAGGTCGTGGCAAGGGTGGCCTCAGCGATGGAAAATTTCCTCTACCACTGACTGTTTGCCAAACCACTTATGAAGCATCAGAATGGACTTGCTGAGTTTGTCCTCTAGTATGTTGGTTTTATCCAGAATGTGCATTGCAACTAGAAAGCAGTTGGTGGAGATTGCCCATTGCCACACACTCACAACCTCCCAGCAGAGAGGGTAAGACCAGCTTCTCCATTGTTTGCTGATGTACCAGACTACAGAGGAAGAGCATCTTGAAATGCCTGCAATGCTAATAGGACTGCACTCATCTCCAGAACAGTGATATGCAGACTGGTCTCTTGGGGAGACCATGTGCCTTGGACCACCCTTGCCATGTAATGCCTCCCCACCCCAATTGGGAGGCATCTGTAGTCACCGTGGCCCTTGGGGGTGGTAAAACAAAGGGTCAGCCAAGGTAAATCTCGTCCGACTGGATCCAACAACTTATGTGGCGTTTGCAAATTGTTATAAGCTTGAATGGAAAAAATGAGGATTATTGAAGAATAGACCACTGAACAGCTGCAGTCCATCAAAGAACACGCATACAGTGACATGCTAAAGGAAGTAGGACTACTGCTGCTGCCATAGACCCCAAAGCTTGAAGAATGAATATGGCTCGAGGAGATGGATGGAACAGAATCTGATGTACCTGACATCAGAGTGTGTCTATGCAATGAGTAGGTAAAGAGGCAATTTGTGTTGCTGCATTCAGATGTGCATCAATAAACTGCATGCTCTGTATTGGAGTCAGATTTGACTCGGCCTAACTGATTGTTATTACTAGTGAGTGACAAATCTGGTGTATATAGTCCTTGGATTGTTGAAGGAGATGCATAGTGGGGACAGTGAGGAGCCATTCGTCTAGATATGGAAATACTCATAATCCTTTTAATCTCAAGTGAGCTGCCACAACTGCCATACATTTGGTTAACACCCTGGGGGCTGTGGGGAGTCCAAAGTGCAGGGCTCTGAATTGGTAATGACTGGTTCTCTGATGAAAGCTTAAACATCTTCGGGAACCCCTATTTATTTTGATGTGAAAGTACACATCCTAAAGATTTATGGAGCACATCCAATCATCCTTGAAAAGAAATGGCAGAATGGACTGGACAGTGACCATTCAGAACTTTGGCTTTTTCATGTACTGGTTTAGTTTCCTTAGATCCAAGATTGGTCTCAGGTCCCCTGTCTTTTGGACTCTAGAAAGAAATGTGAGCAAGTTCTGAATCCTGTTTGGTCTGGTGGGATATCCTGGATGACTACTGTCTGGCAGCTTTTGAATTTCTTCTGCTGCTGCCTTCCTCTAACTGGGAAGAAAGTACAGTTTTGTACCTACCATAAATGTAGATGTTTGAGTGCTAATACAGCTGCAGTCATAACAAATGGGTTCTCCTGCCGTCAGGCGGGTCCTTGGTCGGCCGAATTCCAAAGTCTAGGTCCGGCGTCAGTTGTAGTCGCTTCTTCCCTGACATCAGTACGACAGGGGTATAAAGGAACCAGCCGACGCCATTTTCTTCAGTTTTTCTTGCCCCAGATGTCAGGTGCCCCCAGAAGGAAGGCAATACATAAATTTGTGTGATAATGCAGTGCAATGTAATCAAAATACAGTAGTTGCAAGCAAATACATCATAAATGAAAACCCCAATCAGGTTGTAAGAGGATGTGTTAGCCTATAGGCCTGTCCCAAGAGGGGAAGGAGGGAGGGAAACCTGGACTGCAGCTGTATTAGCACTCAAACATCTACATTTATGGTAGGTACAAAACTGTACTATGTTCATCGTGCATACAGCTGCAGTCATAACAGATGGGTAGAATCCCAAAGCTAAGAAAGGGGTGGTAGGCACTAGGTGGAACTAGGAGGAGCCAAAATGCCCTGCAAGACTGCAGTGGCAAAGCCTGCTCTAGATTTGGAGTATTATGGTAGGTTGTAGTGCTTGGAGAAGGTATGCACAGGACTCCAAGTGGCTGCTTCCAAAATATCCTTGGTAGGAACTCCTCTGAGGAAGGCTGCAGAGGTGGCAGTGGCTCTGGTGGAATGAGTTCTAATGCCTGTAGGAACAGTTTTGCCATGAAAGGAATAGCAAAAGCGTATGCAGTGGGCTATCCATTTTGAGATTGTCTGTTTGGAAATTGGCTTCCCTTGAGCTCCTACCGCATAGGCCACAAAGAGCTGTTCTGATTTTCTATGGATGTCCAAGGAATGTAGTAATCTCTCCCCTTTGTTTTCAGGATTAGGATAAAACGTAGGTAAATGTATGGCCTGATTTAAAGCTACCCTGGATACCACTTTAGGCATAAAGGATGGGTTGGTTCGTAAGGAAACTCTGTCCTGATGGAAGATGATAAAAGGCTGGACAGCCATGAGAGCCTGTAGTTCTGAAACTCTACGAGCTGAGGTGATAGCCAGAATATTGCAAATCTGATGAGGCAGCTGGCTCAAAGGGAGGCAAGGTCAGTTTTTCCAGAATGAAATTAAGATCCCAAGCAGGTATTGGTTGTTTCCTTGGAGGCCTTAAATTCTTAGCCCCTCTGAGGAACTGTCTTAAGAGAGGGTGAGAGAATAAAGGTGGATCAGTGTTGTATTCTGCAGAAATGGCTGAGGCATGGATTTTGATGGAGGAGAAAGAAAGTCCACTGCTTAGCAGTTCAGCCAAATACTGTAGTATTTGAGGTAAATTCAGTTTTCCAGGATCCTGGCCCTTTTTCTCATTCCAGACACAAAAACGTTTCCATTTTGCGGAGTAAGCTTTTCTAGTTGATGGCCTTCTGGCCTCCAAAATGACATCCTGCACTTCCTTGGAGAGCAGGGCCTGTTGTGATGCTAAGGAATCTTCCAAGCGGCTAGATTGAGTGTTTTTAGCTGGCTGTGAAGAGTTTTGAAACTGTGCTGAGTCAGAAGAAGAGGCATTAGAGGCAGGGTCCATGGTGGGGAATGCGTCAGGCTCCTCAGGAGTGGGTACCAGTGTTGCCTTGGCCAGTCCGGAGCAATGAGGATCATCTTTGGTCTGTCTGCTTTGGTCTTTAATAGAACTTTGCGCAGCAGAGGAAGAGGAGGGAAGGCATAAACTGTCATTGATGTCCAACTGAAGGAAAGAGCATCCACTCTCCAGGCCTTTGGATGGAAGATCCTTGAGCACAATTTTGTCAATTGATGATTCTTGTGGGAGGCACAGAGATCTATGTCTGGCCTTCCTCATTCTTGGATTATTTCTGTAAGAACTTTTGGATGCAATTTCCATTTGTGTGGATCTGTCATATTCCTGCTTAGGTTGTCTGCCAGCGTGTTTTCCTTGCCTGGCAAGTACTGTGCTTGTAGTTCCATTTGTAAGTCCACGGCCATGTTCCAAAGTGACATGGCCAGTCTGCATAGGGGTTAAGAATGTGTTCCTCCCTGTTTATGTACCACATAATTGTGGTGTTGTCCGTTCTTATCAATAGTTGACCTGGTTGTAGAAGGTCCTTGAAAGCTATAATAGCATTTATTACTGCTAGCATTTCTTTTTGATTGATGTGAAGGTGCTTTTCTTTTTGGGACCATTTGCCCTGAATGCACCGGTCTGTCATGTGCGCCCCCCAGGCGTAGTCCGAGGCATCTGTTTTGATGACTTGATTTGCTTGAGGCTTGCTGAATGGAAGACCTGTGTTTGTTTGACATGCTTGAGCCCACCACAGAAATTCCTTTTGCAAACATGGAATTAGTGGTAGTATTGTTTCCAAACTGTGGCTGTGTTGAGACCATATGTTTTTCAGGTACCATTGTAGTTTCCTCATATGCAGCTTTGCACATGGGATTAGTAAGATGCAAGATGCCATGAATCCCAGAGCCTGCAGGATTTTCCTTGCAGTCAGCCTGGTGCAATTTGATAGTGTTCTGAAGTATTGAATTAGTTGCCCCTGCTTCTCTGGCGTGAGGTAGGCCATCTGGGTATTTGTGTCCAATTTGGTACCCAGGAAAATTATCTTCCAAGAGGGTATTAGCCTTGATTTCTTTTTGTTGACTGTGTATCCCAGTGAGTTCAATAACATTATTACATAAGCCAGATGTTTCAGAAGAATGTGCTTGCTGTCCGCTTGGATCAGGCAGTCATCCAAATAGGGGTATATTTGTATTCCTTGAAGTCTGCAGTAGGCAATTACTGATGCCAGGCATTTCGTGAATACTCTGGGCGCAGCAGATAAGCCAAAGGGCAATGCAGAGAATTGATAATGGGTTGAACCTGCAAGAAATCTGAGGTACCTTCTGCAATTTTGTCTGATTGGGACATGCAGGTATGCCTCCTTCTGGTCCAATGTTACCAGCCAAGACTCCTTGCCCAGCATGGGAAGAAGTTGCTGTAGAGTGTGAATATTGAATTTTGGTACGAGTAGAAATGCGTTTAGGATGGATAGATCCAAATAGGTCTCCAATCTTTTCCCTTTCTTGGCACCAGAAATAGCTTGGAATAAAAACCTTGACCATGTTCATGAGATCTGAAATTTGCCTTTGTGCCTCTGCCCTTTGATTGTGTGGCAGGTTTGGCATGCCTCTCATTTTTGGAAGGGTGTGAAAATGGAATTTGTAGCCTCTGTTTATAATGTCCAGGATCCATTTGTCCTTTGTGACAACATGCCAATTTTTTGAGAATAATGCCAGCTTTCCTCCTAAGGGGGCTGCCATTTGAGACCTGGTTGGCATGCAAAGGGGAAAGTCATTGGGTTTGCTTTCTGAAAGATTGCGAGTTGTCCTCACCACCTCTTTGTGTAGGAGCTTGTCATTGTCTGCCTCTATATGATCCTTGGGATTGTCCTCTGCCCCTCGGGCGCCTGTATCTGCCTCTTTGGGGTCTGTCTGTGGCAGGAAAGGACCAGTTTTTGGAAGGCCAATTTCTACTAAAACGTGGGGGTTGAACCTGTAGAAATTCTTTCACAGTTTGCATTGATTTAGCCTTTTCCTCCATTTTCCGTAATACTTCCTCAGCATTAGCACCAAATAGTACATCCTTTTGAAGAGGGGCGTCTAGTAATTTAGCTTTGACATGATCAGGCAAGGCTTGTTCCTTGAGCCAGGCATGCCTACGTATGACTGATCCTGTAACAGCAGCTCTACATGAGGCCTCTAGAGCATCAAATCCACATTGTAAGGTATGCTTACCCACTTGTTTTGCACTATGCATCAAATCCTGCAACTCCTTCAAGTCTGGTTGTTCAGGTTGTGACATTTTACTTTTCAATTGTGATAACAAAAACTGTTGGTATTTTAGCATATGAAACTGACAGTTTAAGGCCCTCATGGATAAGGTAGCCGAGGTATATACCTTTTTTCCCCACCTTTCTAAGGATCTGGAATCTCTCTCGGAGGGCAAAGGATTTTTGGCAATGGAGGCCTTAACTCCCTTGGGGCCCTCTGAGATGGTTTCTGGGTCAGCAGCATGGCTTTTGTATAGAAATTGGTGTGAGTCAGGGACCCTATAGTACCTGTCAGGCTTAACTGGAGCTGGAGGTAGAGAGTCCGGGTTAAGGCAGGCCTCCGAGTAAACATCATCTAGGATGTCCAAGACAGCAGGTATAGCCAGAGGCCTGTGCTGGGGTAACAAGAGAAATTCCCTGAGCCTTTTCTTGGAATCTGAATAATCCTGGCCTTCCCAGTGGAAGTGTTCCCTTAAGGTATGCAAGGTTTACCCAAATGAGTAATCCTCAGGGGGGGATACAGAAGGGATGGACTCCTCCACATCAGAGTCTTCAAAAGGGGAGTAAGACTGTTCATGATCATCAGAGTGCTCTGAAATAATGGAGCCCTGATCAGAGGAGGGGGAATCTTCCTCCACTCTGGGCCTTTTGTCCGGTGAGAGCTGAGAACCTCTGATTTGAGTAATTAAATCCTCAGCCATTTTAAGCATCTGTTTCTTAGGCATGGGGCCTGTGTAGCTGGTCTCTTAGAGTGCATGGTTGCTTTAGACTTTGTGAAAGCCTTGATGGAGAAAGAAGAGGAAGGTCTGAAGACACCTTGAGTGGAGGTGGACCTGTCCACATTCTGTGTTTCAATGCCAAGAGTGGCTTCGGTATCTGTAGTCGGGGTGTGGGCCGAGGAGCCAGCGACCTCGGGCACAGGAGACACCATCAAAGATGTGCCGTCGGTAATCAGGGGCTGCGTAGGCGCCTCGCTGAGAACCGGACCACGTGTAGTCTGCTTTGGCGTGGTGTTGGTAGAGGCCGCGGACCTCGTGTGTTGGTCCTTGTCTTTGCGTTTTTTAGACAAAACCAGAGTCGGAGTATCCGACAACACAGTATAGTTAAATGCTTTCCCAAAATAATGCTGGGCGAACTCCGCCCGACGCTTAATAGTGCGTTTGTTGAATGTAGCACAAAAGCGACAGACCGAGACGTCGTGGTCTGGGCCTAAACAAGGTATACAGAGGGAATGGAAATCCTTATGCGGTATTTGCTTCCCACAAGAAATACAATTATTAACTTTGTCTGACATCGGTCTGAGGCGAGAAAAGTTTCTCCAACGGGGTACTTAGCTTTTAAGAAGACTTCGGTTTCCAAATTTTCGTAATCTCAGGAGCTGGCCGACCGGCACTTGTGAACTGCTTCTGCTTCGGGCACCGCGCGGCAAGAAAGACTGAAGAAAATGGCGTCGGCTGGTTCCTTTATACCCCTGTCGCACTGACGTCAGGGAAGAAGCGACGACAACTGACGCCGGACCTAGACTTTGGAATTCGGCCGACCGAGGACCCGCCTGATGGCAGGAGAACCCATCTGTTATGACTGCAGCTGTATGCACGATGAACATCATGGGGAAGCTTCTTCCTTTTGGAGATTGGGAGCAGGGAAAATGATACAAAGTATCATCTGGATATTATTTTTAGCACCCAGGTATCTTTTGTTATAGAACCCAAACATCTGGGTGCAAGGACAATCACCCCCCAACTGCCTTCAGAGGTGGGAAGTCGGGCAGCACTTCAGGGACACTGATGATGCCTATCCAGAAAAGAATCACAGTAACCCTAATTTGGCGGGCTTCCTCTGCCTTGAGGGTGGTATCTGCTATTAGAACTGCCTCCTTGGCCTCTGAAAGAGTTGTCTTCACGAGGCTTTGGAAAGGTTCCCAAGATTTGCAAAAAAACACATTTTCTTATCATCTCTCAAATGGCAGACAGGGTCTTTCCTTCTTGTTCACTGTGGGTAAGCATTTCTTTCACAGACAGACCAAACAAAGATGTTCCATCAAAGAGAGCATTGATGAAAAATGCCTTGAAAGGCTCCGCAAAGTCACATAGCCACATCCAGGAATGTCACCTTATGCAATGCCTGAACTGGCTGCACATGAGGTGCCTTCAGCTGCGTGAGAGATCAACTTCATGGATGCACTGGAAATTGATAAAAGAGAGGCAGCTGAGAATATGATCTTTTGAAATCCTCTGCAGACATGGGCAGAGAGAGAGAATCTGACAGTTCTTTGGTCAGACCTCTCTATAGCCTTGCAAAGTGTGCCAGATAGTTTAAGGACCTCAACGCAAAGGTTGCCGAGGCAAAAACTCACTTTCCAAATCTGTCCAGCAGCCTAGACACTTGTTTGGCAGGAGGACAGATGAGCTCTGTTCTGCTAGCTCATTTTTCGTGGCTGCCACCACCATCATTGCATCTATGAGAACTGCTTTGCTCCAGTGAGATTTATCTTTATGGTTAGGAATATGTCAGGTTGACATGGTATTGGCTCAACAGAATCTGGCTCCTTCCATGCCCAGCAACAGACTACATTAATAAGCTCATCCACAGGGGATACCAAAAGCCTCCAGAAATACTGACTCTGCTGGAGGAGGATGATGAAAAGACCAATCACCTTTTTGACTAAGGATCTCTAACATGTCTCCAAAGGAAACATCATCAGGTGGTGATCTGAGGGACCTCTTCTCCTTCCTCAAAATTAGTATCTTCAGTGAGAGATTCCAATGGGTAAGCTACGTGCCTCATCTTGCATGCTTCTCTTCTGATTGACCTCCTCGGGGGCATGTTCGGGGGGGGGGGTGTCAGAACCGAGAGGGAGTTCCTCCACGGGAACCAACTGGAAGCTACACGGAACTGGCTGTCCCTGTGGAATAGGTCTGATGGAACCAGACAGAGAATAAGAGAAATCTGAAGGAAGAGAGACTGGATTTCTAAAATGAGAAAAAGTCCTTTCAATCACCTCGAAGGCAGATGGATCCGGAGAAGCCATGGCCACCCACATGGAGCAGAGACTTCCATTATGGGTAGATCACAACTCCAATCAGATCCGTGCCTGGAGGATGGAACCAGACTCGACCTCTGCAGCGCTGACACTCCAAGGGGAAATGATGGATCTGATAACAATGGAGTAGATCCCTGCTCCACAGATCTGACACTTCGGCTTACGGACCAATTCTGATTAAAAAAAAAACAAAACACGAAGAACTGGTAAGGAATGCTGTCAGAGTTGTGGAAGTAATTCTCTTTGGATCCGACTTCAGAACTCTTGGAGCTATTGGATCCTGGGGGCTCCAAAACTGAAGGACGGATCAGAGAAGGAGACAGCACTGTGTGAGCATTGGCTAGAATATTCATGGATCCAATAGGGGATAGAGCCGAGATGACCCCCATCTGGATCTGAGCTCTGAGGAACTTTTGCATCATCCTAGCCATGTCTGCTTTGGAAAGACTTCTGGAGGACCTGGTGGATGACGTGGTTGAATGGGAGCCTAAAGTGCTTCTTGGAGTTTACATAAAAGGGGAATGTAGTCTAGAGGAGACTGGATCCAAAAGAAAAACAGGTGAACGAGCAGTAGGAGTGTATATTGTACTAGGTTTCAGATCCGAGGGCATGGGATCCATACCCTGAGCTGTGGGGCTTGCTAATACAATAATCGGATCTGAAGTTTTAGGATATGAAGATTTTGGATTTAGAGAGCATACGTCCAGGTCTGAAGTTGGATTCGATATTTTTCAAACTTTAGGAGGTGGTTCCAAAGAAGTCCTGGGGGACTGATCTGAAAGAGCTTTAGAGATTTTACTGGTGGTCTGAGCCCCTGAAGATCATGTAGCTGAGGGAGGAAGTAGATCCTTAAGGATAAGTTTACTGCATCTGTCAGCTAAATCTCTTGTGTTGAAAGCTGCACATACGGAGCAGTTGGTTTTCAGATGAGCTACTCCTAGACAATATATGCACTCCTTGTGGGCATCCGAGTTAGGGATTTTGTGCCCATAAGAACTGCATTTTTTAAAACCTGTTGGCTTGTCAGCCATGACAGTACCAGGAAAAAATGATAAAGAAATATAAAAACAAGACCTTTTAAGAAGTATCCTGTAAAAAGAGTAGGAGGGACAGAAAGGGTACAGACAGAGAGAGAGAAATAATTACCAGCTATGTTATGTTAAGAAATTACATAAAACTATAGTACAGACGCTCTTGGTGCAGAAAAATAAACCAAAAACTAAGATGGAGGTTGCAGTAAAAAAAGATGGAAATTTTAGATAAGAAACCAACTTTAACTTACAAAAACAGTTAAAAACTTGACAAAATGCTGTAAGAGAAGGACCCTGTGTCTCAGCACAATGGCGGCAAACGAGATCTGGTGTACTGAGGATTGACAAGGGTATTATGTGTAGAGGGAGGGGCTCCAGAGTTGCATCCATAGTCTGAAGTATGCGGCCGAGTTGTATCCAAGGATCAGATCCATAACCCATTCACTGAGGAAGAATGAAAAGGACATCAGATTGCAAGTTTAAATAACCGTAAAGTACACATTCATTGAAGCAGCCAAAAAAACTTTCAAGTAATTATTTAAATAAATCATCTAATTAAAATACAAATCTGGCAGTTAACACAGCAAGTTAAGGCTACTAGCTGCTTTCTGTAGTCCATTGTTTGATTCTCTCAGCTTTCATTTGCCAAGTGTGTGCCTCTAATGAAGTTATATAGCCAGACAGTGCTTTGGGGTAACTGGGAAAATGGGCTAGGCTCTCCATGTGGTGATGTGTGCACTGTCAGCAGCTCAGGCTTGTCAGGGCATCCCAGAAAAATCATCTGCATACATGACAGCATATATAATGCTGTTGCTAGAGGATCCTCTCTGCATTTCCACATCTCATTCTCACTCCACTTACAGCTAAGACAGGCTGAGCCCCACAGGGGTAATACTGGAGACATTAAAGTTCAGAGCAATAGGTGCAAAAAAGCAGATGGTCAGCTGAAAGGTATGCAGTGGAAGGGACAAAAACATTTTAAAAGAAAATAATTAAACAATCAGTCACCCTAACATCTATTTCCAGCTGAATTCCTTGTTAAGTCCAATGGGATTTGATGTATTCAAATATAAAATGCAAAAAACTTTCTTGTACTATAAAAGAGATTGAACATCAATTTCAGCTTTATCAGTTTTAATATAAAATAATATACCAGCCTTCAGACTGTTATCATCTGAATTCTGACATCTAGCAGAGTATTCACTCATGGAGCTAAAATAAAATTATTCTTAATATTTCTCCACTGCTCTCAGTCTAATGTTTTCAGTATTTTCCACGTCAGTAGCTAAACGGGAGAGAAGATGAAATTACTATTTTTGGGAGTATCTCTACTGTTGTTTGCAACCTTGTGTAAACACTAAGCCACTCAAACTGCTCCAGCGACCATCAAAGGTGCCATTAAAACTTGCATACATTCTCCTACTCTTCAAATCTGTAAATGAAGCTTTTACTTAATACAACAATGACCAAAAATGTTACAAGGCATAAAAACCTAAGTAGCACAGCTCATGGTGCCATCATCTTTAGCTTAAGAAAAAAAAACACATTCATTAATTCATTCATTCATAAATAAATCACCCCTCTTACAATTCACTAGTGGAAACTAAGATGCAATAAATGACACACTTAAGAACACATCCCTGTTAACCCAAGCAGGTCTGCTTTATTATTTCAGACATGCATGAGACAATTCAATAGAGTGCTATGGGTGTTTAGCCAGCAAAGTACACAGTTTCTTCTCAGTACTCTCCAACTGTCTTATAACTCCTTCTGTGTTCTTTCCTCCTCCTCCTTCTCCATCCTCTGCCATGCACACTTGAATGACATGCTGCTTATACAAGATCTTGAAGTAACATACTTAAACCTGTAAGAACACATCGTCCTGTCTTTCATTGAGAGAAGTATAGGGCATGGGCAAGCATCAGAGATATTGACTATGTATGGTTAAAAATTTTGGACTTTCGTTATCAGATTTCATAAACTATTGTCTTCGCTAAAACTTTTGCAGGCATTCATTTCCCTCCAACCAATACATCTAAATCCCAATTTAACTCTAAATGGTAACTTGATAAATCTGGACAATTTCCCCCTTATTAAGGATAAGTGCATGGCAGACTTTTTCTTAGTCAAACATCTGAAGTTATCCGAGATCAGGAAAACCTTCAATTTATCCAATAAATATACTTTAATAACTAGACAAATCTTTGAACTATTGAATCCATACTATGATCATCCTGACTTATCTAGAGAAAATATCGAAATTGCCAAGGTTATTTGGAAACTTCTTCTGCTAAAAAGAAAATGACTTCCAATGTATATAAGTTATTAATCTCTATCAGATCTAACAATTTGCCAGTATTTTCTAAATTCTGGTCAGATAAGGACCCAGTATAACTCCGCACTAATGAAAGAGGCTTTCAAATCAAGTATTAAATATATCCCTTTTAAAAATTATTTTATCGCAACTCATGATCACCAATAATGCGTATTTAACACCTGCAATCATTAATAAAATTCACCCCAACTCGTCTTCTCTGTGTCCATTTTGTAAGGATCAAGTAGCCGATATATATCACATTTTCTGGAGCTGCAAATGTGTGTACAGACTATGGTGTGCCCTTAAAGTTATTCTGGAGAAAATGGGATACGAAAAATCAACACTTTCTTGGCAATTTGCTTTATTACATATCCCTCCTGATAATATTACTAAAGCTCAGCTCAAGGTGGTGATTTCAATTGTCATATTTATCAAATATTATATCTCATTGCATTGGAAGTGCCAAGCCGCACTAACATGGGAAGGTCTAAAGGAATTGGTAATTAGGCATATTAGGGCACAAAAGTATCTCTTTTATAAAGGTAATCACAAGTTCTGTTCTGAAAATTTTTGGAATGTATTCTTTGATTGTCTTTTAACCTGAAACACTTTTCATTTTTGTATTATATCTCCTTAATGTATTATCTGTTGTATATATTGTGAATGATATGGGCAATGTATAGTTGTATATAGTTTTTGTTGATGTTTGTACAGTGTTCTTCTGTGATTTGTATTGTTTGTCTATAAGATAATAAAATAAAAAGATTTTCAAAAAAAAAAAAAAAATTTTGGACTTTTAGTAAATATTAATAACAGGGAGGAAAGACAGCTACAGGACGTCTAAGTAAACATCATAACTTCTAACAGAAATGATAGGAAAGCCCACTAAAACATCAAAGTGAAACAGAAAAAAGCAGTTGTCTTTCCAGCACCTTTCCAGTTACTTGCTGGCTAAACACCATCAATACTGTCTGTCCTCCTTTTACCAGTTGCAGTTCTCCCATCATCAAGCCTGTTGACTTCAGGATTGTTTACTGGGAGAATAAACTTGTGACTATGGAAGTCAGGGGCCACTGGAATAATATCACATTGATAGGTATACCTGAGGGTCTGGAAGGTTCAAATTGTACAGAGTTCATTTACCACGAAATTGGCAGAGCAGACTGGCTTGCCAATTCAAAACATTGTCTGATAGAGTGCCTACCAAAGACCACAACCCAATGCTGATGTGAAACGCTAACTGTGGCCACTACTGGTTTGGTTTCTTAATTATGCAACTAAAGAACAAGTACTAGATCAGTTGTGGCAAAAAGGTAAAGTTGCAATAGCAGGTGGCACTAAGGACTTTGTGGAACAAGATTACTCTATTGAAACAAGGCAGAAGCATATGGAGTACTGTCCTTCAATGCAGCTGGCTGGACTGAATGGTTGGAGATACAGACTGTTGCATTCTGCAATACTCAGTATTGTCTTGCCTAGTGGTTCATTCACATTTACTTCTCAAACAGAAGCCTTTATACAGCTTTAGCGGGCAACAATGGTTGAAGTTTCGGCCCTTTAACCTTAAACATGATTGAGTTTCTCAAACAGGTTCATCAGGGAAATGTTTACTAGATCCTTTCCAAGTATTTAAGAGGAGGTTTATTGCACGGCAGAAAACCATGAATGCTTTGGCTTGTGCAGCAATTAATAATCAAACCACTGGATAAAGATGACTTCTCGGAGAGTGTTTTCAATATTTTTTTCCACCTCTGTTTTTATTTCTAGTAAGCCAGATTTAATGAAAATTAATGACAATCAATGTGGAGCTAAATTACATGGACAGGAGTGTATGATTACACAGAGGGGTGGAACGTTCAGAATAATGTTCCTATAGTTGCTGTTGCTGTACATAGAGTTAATTTCAGGTTTCAATTAAACTTTAACTTCAAGGGGTTTATGTCATTCTAGAGCTCTACAGAGTTTTACTGATTTGTTGCTGTTACTAATGACTCAGTTACATATTTGAAATGTTCAGATTAATGATTTTGTAATGGAAGTTCTCACCCTTTTATGATCTATTTTATGATTTATGACTGAGCATTTTTAAAATAAATCAAACACACAGGTTGTGACTGTTACTCCTTACTGGAAGCAACTTAAAAAGTTTGAGTGGGGAAACCAACTGGAGCAAAACCTACACATTTGCTAATAACAACCAAACCCAGGGACACAGAAGTTGTTCACAAACAGTAAAAGTGCTGCAGACTACCATACCTGAAGTAACCTGACTGATTGATTTTCCAGGGCTAGCTACAAGGCACCATATTTAAAATCCTATCCTCCCAGCAAGGAACCAACAGTCCCCAGCTAAGTGTGCACACCAGTAAGTACTGCATTTATGTATATTGCCTCTAAACTTGTTTTTATAAAACTGGTTAACCTTGTAACATTTGTTATATTGCCTTTATTTTGTCTGTTTTAATGTTGGTTTACCCTGTAACAGTAGTCATACTGCTTTTGTTTTGTGTATGTTAGTGCTACAGACTGATGTGGCTGACTGAATCTACCTGACTTGCTATGTGTTAGAGTTTACAAATAAGGGCTTGTTGAAGAATTAGCTGATGTGAATGTTTGCTAAATCACAATTATTTGCCCATAAAACAAGAGGATTCTTTTTTATAGAGAACTAGTAGTTTACAATGTTTTACTGGTTGCTGCCTACATCTAGCAACACTGGCTTTAGTCAGATAATAGCAAGTGTGTGACTGCTGCTTTCATAAGTGCATAAATGTAATTTGCAGCCTCTGTGTTTTAGCTACTAGCATATACTTGTTTAATAAATTAGCAGATGTGAATGGGACTCTGAGTTAAGGCTGCCAACAGAAAGTCTTCTCTGTTCTGTCGTCCACCCCCCTCACTCAGTGCAGTCTTCCATCTTCTTAAAATGATATCTTGCATGCTCCTATTACTCCAGTAATATGCCCTTGACTTCCTGGTCTTGTATAGAGAGTGTGTTACCCCATATTACATAACATGCAGTAACAGCTGAACCCTGCAAGCACTTGCATAGCTACTAAAGTTGTTACTATACTATAAGAAATTTAAAATCCAGTATGTTTTTGCGTGAATGAAGGAAACTTGGTTTTCATTTCTTGAAAGGCTCTCCACTGTGTACGAGTTATTAATGCTGTCATTGTTACCTGTCAACCATACAGAAAAGCTAACTGAATGCCAAACATTGTACTTATGTTAAATGTCTGAAACTCAGCACAGTAGCTACAAGGTATTAGGCATTGTGTAACTAACTCCTCATATTCTATCTAACTCCAGTACACTACTTTCAGCCACCTAATAGGTTCATAGGTAGGTACTAGGCTATTGGCCTAGGGCCTATAGAAGCCTAGCCAAACGGTACCTTGGCTTTTACCACCCAAGAAAATTATTTTCCTGTGTCCCTGTCAAGCAGAGCCACAGAAGTAATCCTCGGGGTGAATTTCCTATCTCCCATACAATCAAGATTTTTCTTGAAGAGTGCTAATGAGAAGCTTTGTTTGATACACATAGGTAGTTTGTTCCAGAGTATGGGAAGTCTCTGGGACAGGAATCTATCCCTCCAGCATGATCTGTTTATTGTGGTGACAAGATTTAGGTCCCTAGAGCGTGTAGCTTGGAGGGATTGGGATTCGTTTAAGTGGAACATGTCCAACAGCTCTGGGTTTGACATAGCTTTGTATGTTAGGCAGAGATCACCTCTGAGTAGGCGATATGCGACAGAGTAAAGCTGGAGTTTTTTGAGAAGGTCTGTGTAGGGCATCTGTTTGAGGCCGGTAATCCTCTTTGTGAGGTATTTCTGTGGCCTTTCCAGTTGTTTTAGATGTCTTGTGAGGTACATACCAAAAGGTGCGTTGTACTCTATAATGGGTCTAATGAATGATGAGTAGAGGGGAACAATGACCTCTTTTTTCCTGGATGAGAAACCTTTTGTGAAGAGGTGTGCCACGTAGAAGGATTTCCTGACTACTGTGGCGATGTGATTATCAAAGGAGAGACTACTGTCCACCTGTGTCCCAAGGTCGCTTATCACACTTTCAGTATTAAGTAGACTATCGCCTATGTGGTAGTTCATGGGTACAGTGTTTTTACCAAAAGGGATGATGATGATGCACTTTTTGGCATTGAGCTTGAGATCATGGCTTTGATACCAGGCATCTGTCTCAGTGAGGCCCTTTTGTAGGATGTCCACATCGTTAGGAGTTTTGATTATGGCTCCTAGTTTTGAGTCATCTGTGAACTTTATTAGCCAAAGACCTTCTGTGTTAGCCTGTACTTCAAAGAAGTAGATACCAAACAGGAGAGGACCTAGGACTGAACCCTGTGGTAATCCACTTCTCACTGGTCTGAAGTTGGATTTAGAGTCTGCTACTTTCACAGTCTGGGTTCTGTCAGTGAGTCAGTTGACAACCCATCTTGTGACATAGGGATTTATTCCTAGTTTAGTGAGTTTATCTATTATTCCAGAGTGGGGAATGGTATCGAAAACCTTGGCGAGATCTAGATAGGCTGTGTGAACCACCTTACCCTCATCTACGGCTTTGGTGGCTGCTTCAAAGAAGTCTATCAGGTTTAGGAGACGTGATCTGCCTTTTACAAACCCGAATTGGGTAGGGTCCAGAGTTTGGAGATTACCAATGTCATTGTTTATAAGTTCCATGATGATACATTCCATAGCCTTGCAGACCAGGCTCATCAGGCTAATGGGGTGGGAGTTCCCGGGGTCCGTGATGGCTCCTCTTTTCTGGAGTGGGATAACCGTTGCTTTGCGCCATTCAGTGGGCAGAAAGCCTGAGGTGAGGCTATGGTTGAACATGGTACTTAGGTGGGGTGCCAGTTCGTTCTGTAGTTCATGTAGAATGCAGCCTGGGATGATTTCAGGTCCCATGAATGCTGTGTTCTTGGCTTTGGAGAGTGTGTTTTTTACCTGTGCAGCCGTGATTACAGGAACTTTGCATTCTTCCGGTATAGAGATAAGCCCTGTAGGGGATGAGAGAGAGGGGTAAAGTTAGCACTGAACCTATCTGCCAGGATGTTGGCAATATCAGTTGGTTCTGTATATTTAGTGCCATTGTGCTGCAACTCAGAGCAGATCTGAGTGTTACCAATGAGATTCTTGACACAGCTATAGAATGCTTTGTGGCTGCCTTTAGAATCAGTGGAGATTTTGTTTTCATAACTAGCTTTGTAAGATTTTATGAGGGATCTTAGCTTCTTACTGAGGCTGACCACAGAGTTCCTCCAATCATGGGATTTTACTCTTCTTTGCAACAGTTTCTTTCTTCTGTTGTAGAGTTTGTTTATGGCAGTGGACCACCAGATTGGCTTCCTTTTTTTGGAGGATAGCATCTTGGTTCTGTTAGGGATTGCACAATCCATGCACTCGTGTAAGTGCTTATAAAGTGCAATTGTATAGGATTCAGCAGTCGTACCTCTATTGTCCGTCAGCATGGGTGTCATGAAGTTTGCCACTTCTGTCTTAAGAAGCGTGAAGTTGGCTTTGGAGAAATTTTTTATGATGGTTTCCCTAATGGGAGGTGGGGATGGGATGTGGATGTCTAGGGTAATTTGCTTGTGGTCAGATCTGACCAATGAGGAATTGACCTCTGGCGTGGAACACTGGTTGCTCATGTTGGTAATGACCAGGTCTAGGATTTTTCTGCCCTTGGTAGGGGTGTGGATATATTTCTTATACTGTCTCTTCCCTTGCAGAACAGTTTCCACAGTTAGCTTCACCCACAGGAGGTCCCCCCATTTGCAACCTGAAGCTGTTTTAGGCAAGTATCAACCTAAACATTTGAGAATAAATGTTTCAAAAGTAAATGTACGTACCATCAGAAAGAATCAATTATTTTACTAGTATAGGCAACAAACACTCCACATAGCTAATGTGGATATATCCTTAAGCTTTTAATCTGCTGTAAAGGTAGTGCACACTTGAAGGGACAACTAGCCCCCACCCCCCCCCCCCCCAGTGTAGACTTGGTTCCAAGCTATACCACTAGGTGGCAGCATTACTTCTAAATCAATCATCAGTTGCTTTTAGGTCTCACTGAGCATTTTTAAAATAAATCAAACACACAGGTTGCAACTGTTACTACTTACTGAAAGCAACCTAAAAAGTTTATTTGAGTGGGAAAACCAATTGGAGCAAAGCCTACACATTTGCTAATAACAAACAAACCCAGGGACACAGAAGTTATTTACAAACAGTAAAAGTGGTGCAAACTACCACACCTGTAGTAACCTGGCTGATTGATTTTCCTGGGCTAGTTCCATCTGGTTTTGTGCGGCCCGCTCTGTTCGCCCGAGCAATATTTCGCTCTCCTACTCTGCCCCTATTCCTGCCCACCCCTGACTCAATTTCCTTTATAGTTAGCCGCACCTCCTCCACCCACTTCACTAGGCAATCATACAACACAACACACTCACACCTCTTTAAATCCCCACCCCCTTAGTACTCACACTCTTACACCATTCCTTAAGTCTTTCATCACCCTCTGAACTAACAATCTCATCTATCTCACACTAATTACTAATATGCCTACTATTCTTAATATACTATTTCTCCTCCTTTCAACTACATTACTCTTTCTCTCAGTTCTCACATGCTATCAAAGCAATACTGTTATACACACCAAATCACCCACCCTCACTTCATCTCCAAACCACAACGCATCACCTTTACTCACATTTCCCCCTCCCTAACTTCACCATTATTGCCACACATAGATTCAAATACTTCCTTACACCTAAACAGCATGTCGACCACAAAAACAAATATCCGCACATGCACCCATTCTCTCCAATAATCAATTTCATATTATCCAACCTGTTACTATCAGAAGATGTCCACCCCAACCCAGGACCTAACAATTCTCCACAAAATACTTTCAATACCACTATCACCTCTGTGCTCTTTTCCACCTCTCCATCATACATTACTAATACTATTCCCCAAAAAAAGACTCACCCTCTCATCTAAAAATATTCAAAGTATAGTTAAAAAAAACAACACACTTCATGCTTGGATCACTCAACATAACCCAAACATACTTGCCTTGTGTGAAACCTGGTTAAAACCAAGTATTTCTAATTCTGAAATTCTTCCCCCTAGCTAAAATATCCTCAGGCATGACAGACTTTCAAAAAGAGGAGGGGGAGTTGCAATTATGTATTCTAACTGCCTGTCTCCCCTATCTCTTTTCCCATATCTGATTTTCTCCCAGCTGAGATAATTTTGGCTGACTTTAAACTTAGCCACCATAAAAGAACTTGCCATTGCATCAGTTTATATCCCTCCTGGAAATAATGTCCCCATTTTGGAACACTTGCTGTCATGGATATCTAAAACTATCCCTTATGAAACCATCATACTAGGAGATGTCAATATTGACTGGCTGCATATCAATAAAGAATCAACTTCTACCTCTGTCAACCTGTATGGATTCACACAGCTCATATCTTCCCCTACCCACCTTCATAAATTTTCCTCTACTGGTTCACTTATTGACTGGATACTAGTATCTCACCCCTAACATTACCATAATCCAACCACTCTACCAGACACATTAGCTGACCACCTACCTTTAGTAGTTCACAGAAACTCTGAACACCTGCATAAAGCACAACAATATAAGGTGACCCGTGATATATCTAGCTATTCTCCTGACTCACTAAAAACCACCTCCTCTCTACTATAAACTGGTCCTTTCTCTCTAATCTCACTCGCGATGAAGCAGTCCTACACTTCAGCAACACGTTTCTATCCATCCTCAACTCCCTTGCCCCCACAAGGAAAACTCGCATCAAATTCAGATATGCCCCATGGCTAACTAAAACTACCCTTACACTCATGAAGACCAGAGATAAAGCTTGGAAAACTTGGAAAGGAAATAATGCTTCTTCCAACCTTATCTCTTACAGGGAACTTAGAAACAAAACTAAGAAACAAATCAATCTTTATAAAAAGAACTATTACCAGTCCTCATTTAACAATCCCTACTGTAATCCTAAAAAATTCTGGAACTCTATCAGTAGCCTTCTCTCACCTGGTACTCCTACCCCACCCACACCTTACTCTGACAAGACTCCTCTGGAAATAGCAACCCTCCTTAATAAGTTCTTCATTGAAACCACTGAAAACTTAACTGTAATTAACTTCTCCACCCGTACCTCTTTCAATCCATCTAAATCTTCATCCACCTCTGATTCACCTCTCTCACCCTCACTCTCATTCTCACTATCACCTGTTCCCAACTCTTATATCAAGTTGCTCTTAACTAAACTAAAACCTGGTTCACCCTCATCTGATAACCTTCCTCCATTATTCCTTAAACATGCAGCTACATCTCTAGCTTACCCCATATCTATCCTGATTAATAAATCCATAAAAGAAGGCAAAGTCCCTAAAATTTGGAAGACATTTTTTGTAGTACCTGTTCATAAAGGAGGAAACTCACTGAGCCAACCAATTAAAGACCGATTGCCATACTGTCTCCTCTCCCCAAAATACTGGAAAAGTGTATCCATAAGCAAGTACTTAATCATCTGCTACAAGAAAACCTACTCGCACCAATTCAACATGGCTTCCGCCCCACACATAGCACAGCTACCGCTCTTGTATTCTTTACTAATAACATTGTTCAAGTCAGGGATAATAGCAAAATAGCATCAGCCCTCTTTCTGGACGTGTAGAAAGCATTCAACACTGTATCTCATACCATACTTCACCATAAACTCTCCAACCTAGGCTTCTCAAACTCCACCACCTCCTGGTTCTGCGATTACCTCACTAATAGATACCAGGCTGTTAGATGGAACTCTTCCTACTCCCCCTTTCTAGCAGTTAGGACAGGGGTACCACAAGGACCAATACTGGGCCCTCTCCTCTTCAATGTATTTATCAATGACCTTTTCTCATCCTGCCCCCACTCCAATCTTATTCAGTATGCTGATGACTCGACCATCATCAACTCTGTTGACAACATAGAAAACCTTCAATCCCTTACACAAAACTCACTCCACTCAGTTGAAAACTGGCTACAATCCAACCAACTCCTGCTAAATGCGAGCAAAACTAAGCTACTACTTTTCCTACCTAAAAATCTGGAACATGCAAAACAGAACTTTTATGTAACATCCCTTAAGGAAACTAAAATTTCTGTTGACACCCAAACAAAACTCCTTGGAGCAATAATTGATGATGAACTTAAATTCAACCATCACATTCATTACTCAATATAAAAAAAAAAAAAAAAAAAAAAAAAAAAAAAAACTAGGTTTGCTTTACCGTCGCAGAAACTTTCTTCCCTGTGCATCCAGGCCATCCCTTGCCCAATCCCTGCTTCTACCATCCCTACTCTGTGCTTCACCTGTAGTTACCCATCTACAGAGTAACCCAATATCCACACTAGAAACCACATATAATAACGCAGCCAAATTTGCTGCAAATCAGCCTTACAAATCCCATCACTGTCTCTCATTAAAGACTTTACACTGGCCTGAATTTTCCAACTTACTGCCTCACTCCCAACTCCTTATAGCCCACAATATACTAAACAATCATAAATCCTGCCCATCCCTTGCAAATTCTCTGACACTTTATACACCTCAACACCCACTAATAAGTAGTAATCAATAGTTTCTTGAAGTTCATAAGCCAAACAAAACCTGTGGGAAAATACTCTATTGTCACTCAGTTCCAAAAAATTGGAACACACTCCCTTTAGCCCTTAGACTAAAGACAAAAATGCCTTCAATAAACAACTTAAATTTTTTTTCCTATCAAATTGGATATGTTCATGCTCAAAACTAATACCCAAGAAACATTCAGGGATAACCTAACTTAACTGTATCACTTCTAGCTCTCTCTCTCTTACTACTACATACACATTTTTTTCCGTCGTATTCCATACTAGTTAGCTCATGTTACACTCAGTTCCCATAATCCCTTACTACTGTTCTTTAATTTATTTATTAACTTCCAAAGTTCACACAACTTTATCTGTATATTTACTTACTTCATGCCTAGTACCTTGGTTTAGCAATGCATTGACCTTAGTCCTACCATATTTTTGCTTAGTTTCTTGCCATACTACATGAAAATTTCTATATATGTATTGTATTGCATTTCCATCCATTCTGTATATTCCTTTATTGCATGTTATATAATTACTTCAGAAGTATGTATACTTGAAATGTGATCTGTGTTTATCTTTGTTCTTACTATTTTTTTACTTAAAACTTTTTTTTTTGGGAGCTTTTCTCCTCGGGTCTCTGCTGAAAAAGGGCTTCTAAGAACCCAGACAGACTAACCCGGTTAACAAATGTAAAAATAAATAATAAATAAATAAATTCTCAGATATTTTAATTATTGATGCAATACATGTGATGGGAATTTAGTACTAATCACAATCTACTATAAAGGTACATTTCGCTTTACACTAGTGTTATCTGTGGCCAGGCATGGGGATGACATTTTGGCAGTTACGATACTCAATACAAGTTGAGCTAAAAACCTGGATAGACCATGGCTGATGCCACACTATTAGCATGGAATGTCAATGGTCTGGTGGCTGTGCAGAAAACAAGACGTGTACTTTCCTACCTTCATACAGTTAAGCTATCTGTTGTATGTTCGCAAGAGATACATTTAACAGAGGGGAAAGCCATGATTTTGTTTGCAGTTGCTACCAGCAAGGAGGTTATTCAGTCTTTTTGGCTGGCCTAGACAAAAGTGCTAACATTAATCAAGAAGAACTTTCCCTTTTGTTCTGGAGGAAAAATTGGTGGATGACCTAGGAAGACATGTTCTCCTAAAGAGGTTCCTCCTCAGCATAGAACTATCTATACAACATGTACATCTTCCTCCAGGAACCTCAGGTTACTTGCCTATTTATTAAGGTACTGGATAACAGCTCAAAGTGGTTATACCCTGTGGGTTGGCAAATGATGCATTATACTTTCACTGGGGGAGGTCTCTGTGGGTGATGAATAAGTCCTGATCTATGTTTGGGATGTCGGATGCCCCCTTAGTATTGAATTTAACTACTAGTTTATACATACTAGGATAGTCTCATGAACTGACAAAGTTTTTTTGCCGCAGGAGCAAAGTCACTGTCTCTGTAGTCTCGTGGTTTTATGGTCTCTCCCATCGAAATAACAGACCATGCTTCATTAATGGTGAATCTTTCCTACTTTTACAAATCAGGACCATTTAGGAAGAAGCTGATCATAATGATGTGTAAAATCATTACTGTTCCAGACAAAGCTAAAAAAATAAATGAATGGGAAAAAACTCAGACTCCAAGTATAGTGGCAAGTTTATAAACTAGGAAAACTGTTGAAACACGACTATTAACTTAGAAAACAAACTGCTGGCTCTTCTTATCCACCAAGGAAACCACTTTTAATATAAAAACTTTCAACAGTAAAAACAATACAGTTAGTGCTTTCGTCTTACTCTAGTAAGTAAGACTTCTTCAGACAACATAAAAAATTAATTAGTAATCTTATATACCTAAGTAGATGTCACGTGGTATTGGGATACATTTTTAAAAGGTACACTAGCCCTGTTAAAACACGAAAAATCATACTGAAACTACCATGATAGAAGGAAATGGTCAAAAAGTAATATGATATAACATACATGAAAAGTAATAAAATAATTCATGAGAAGAAACGTTTAAAACCATACAAATCAACTAAACAAGTTGCATACATCAGAATATGTTATATTATTGAACTATTGCAAATACTGGTGAAGTTGAAACACTGAGTTACTGCGAGTACTTATAATTAAGCAAACCTTCATCTCTGGATGCTCTTTAATTTTAACAAGCAAGCTAAAGAAGTCTTGTCGTTCAAACTCGGTGAGTTATAGGCATTTAGTCTAATTTGCCACATGCATTCACTAAGTTCTAAAAATAGACTCATTGGGCCCTCTCTAGGGTTATGGTGTATTTGGTCTATTACCTTAAATGTGAAACTGTGGTCAGAATATTCATGTATATGCTTAGCTAAAGCATTTTCCATTTTCACTTTCCTGATGTTGTACATGTGTTTGTATATTTTGTCCTTTAATTTATGATCCGTCTTGCCTATATAAAAGCAAGGACAGGATCTACAGCTTGCCAGGTACACCACCCCCTTGGATAGACAATTAAATCTGCCCTTGATGTTAAACTTTCTCCCCCTAATAGTGAAGGTACCCCCTAGTCCTGCGAATTTACAATAGGCACAACTTTTACACTTGCACATGCCTGTAGTTCTAACTGAATTATTGGGATTGTTCTCCCATAAATTCCTAAGGTTAGGCCCCCTTCTGTAAGTAATCCTAGGGAATGGTTCTATAATGGACGTCAAGTCCTTGTCCGATCTCAGCAAATCCCAATTTTTACAAAGTATTTGTCTTATAATGGGAGAATCCAAGCTAAAAGTTGTAATGAATGTCAATTTAGGTATACTGTCACTGGTTGTATTTTCTTCCATTCACTCCTGTCCAAAACTGAGGTTAAAATGGGTTTGTATTCACCAATGGCTCTTTTATGTTGAACCTCAAAAGTTATTTCATCAAGTAAATACACTGGATACCCCCTTTTCAAAAACATGTTGTATAATACTTGACATTCCTGCTTAAATTCAATTTCTTCTGAAACCATTTGTGCGGCTCTAACCAGTTTTAGACAGCTTTAGGTAAGCCTCATTAATAGATAAACCTTCACTCAACATGGTCACCATAGTCTTGAAAAAGTTTGTATAGTTAAGCATAACAAGGTCCATCTCTGAAAAAAAAACATACTTTTGTTAGATCATTTAGACTGAGGGGGAGGTTACTCATATCTGCCTTAAGTTCTGTGATCAGCCACTCCATCACCTTGCACCATATGTGTGTGAGGCTGATTGGTCTGTAATTATTGGAGTCTGTGGAAGGGGTCTTTGTTGTGGAATAGGACCACAGTGGGATGTTTTCAGGTACTTTGGGCATCTCAAGTTTTTAATGCTTTGTTAATAAGGAGGTGTACTAGGCTATTTTAGGTTGTACAAATTAAAGCTTCCTGGTATCTTACTGGATCATATTGAACTGCTTTTTCTGACCTTACTGTGGGCAGAAGTAATCATCTCAGAAGTAATCAAAGGAAGAATTGTATTGCAGGAGAAAGAGTGGATGGAGTTTCCGCTTTGTAGCCTGAAAGTTGCTCTTAAGTGTGTATGCTTGTGTGTTACCAATGTCTGTTGGTTTCGTTATGGTTATACTGCTTTGTTGTAGCACAGTCCATTCTTGTTCCTTCCTCTTCATTATCTGTTTAGATTCTGGAAGGTCTTTTTATTGCCACTTGTCTTGATGGCAAGTTTTATCTCAAATTAAGCCTTACTTTGTTATTTTAGTGGATTCTTTTTCAACATAGTTGAGACCTTAGCCTTTTTGCATTGTGCTTAGTAAAGTTCGAAGGCTGTATATTTATTTGGTTTAATTATTTATTGATTTTTGTAATTCCACCTTTTAAGTTTGTCATTGAATTTTCTACTATATTTATGTATCGCGAGAATGCAGTTATTTAAAGCATTTTAGTTATGAGCAATTTGTTGGGTCAGTACATCTTAATGTACAGTATTAGTTAATTGAAAATCCCGGTCCATGTGAGGCAGAGCACCTCGGCTGGCTCTGTTCAAGAGAAATCTTGACCGGTGGATGGGAGATCGTAGGTTGACCCCGGGAATCATCTCTGTGCGGCACAACAAACTAATGGGCACAGTATTTTTTAACATAAGGGGTGGCGTAAGCCACAAAACTTTGGGCTAGGCTTATAAATGCCTTAGGGCAGATAGCCTAGTATAAACCTATGAACCTATACAAGACTGATTCTTGAGGGCACCAGAGTTGCCATTTGACCAATCTTAGCAATGGTATCATTTTTTAATAAGTTTGTTTTGGTACATGTGAAGAATGTTACAGCATTGTGCACACAGTGAAAAGGGGAGTGTGGTGACATTTAGCAGAGCACAGCACAGCTGGCTGGAGTGCTTGTCAGGTTATTCTCCAGTGTGTTTATGTCCCTGGTTCGCATTTTTATCTTCTGATCAATATTGTTAATGTTATAAAGCTGAGTATTTTTGGGCCCAATTTTTGACTGAAATACACTTTTCAGATTCAGTGGAGGGATAATTTAGATCACCACATAAATAGCATCCAACAACTCCCACAAAAACGTAGCAGCAAACACCAAAGTGCGGTGATTACTACTAAAGTGTGGTGACTACTTTACACTTGATAACACCAACAATAGGAAAGGCAGGGCAGTCTCCCTCACTTGCTGCAGTAGACTGACTGGTCAGATAGTTTATATGACTGGCCAGTTGAGTGAAACAGTGCCTCCTATAATGCATTTCAAGTTGTTTTAAATAGTAAGAAAGGTTGTAAGACTGGTCAGATGAGACTGACGTATGTCTAGTATAACTATTTCTCACAGTTTCAAACTTCATTTCATTTTTTTTTTTTTATCACTGAACTACTTGACAATACCCTTTAAAGTTAATTGCATTGTATGTCACAGTTCCACAGCAAAGGTCATTCAGCATGCATTATCCAGAGCTCTCCTAGGTAATTGCTCACACCTCTAAGTTGACAGTAGGGGTGCTACTGGAAAAACATAATTTGCAAATGCAAAAAAAGAACTACTATTATAAATGTTTTTCATTATTTTCTCTTGTGGAAGTTCTTTTTACTTATTTTTTTTTTGTATAAGCTTAAACTACAAAAATATTAATTTAGTCATTCACTTCTATAAAAAGGGGGAAAATTATTTCTTAATTCTATATACAATCAGCACACATTTATCTTCCCCTGTAGCCAGAAATCATCACATTATATTAACTTAAAGACTTAACTTGCTTATTTCTAGCCTTTCTTATTTTGTTAGTGTAAAGCTGGTTCATTACAACTTGGAAAGAGTACTTTCTTACTTTAATATCACTGACATATTCAACAATTGCTGATAATCACTCCCACCTTGCATGTAAAATATAACTGTATACTGTACAGTATTGCTTTATAGTTATAACATAATATGCAGTTGCCATCAATAGCTCTTAGAAATATTAATAAGACTGGCAACTGTTTTATTTGTATTCACATTTTCAGTCCATTCAAGTAACCTTCTATATATTAATGACATAAAATGGGGTTTATGCCATATAGTTCTCATACCAGTTCAACACAGTCACCAAACTTTAGCCTTTTTCATCCCCTCAGTCTTGCAAAGCCACAGTTCACATGTCCAAATTACATCTGTTGAGACTGATGCTGTATAGTTTTCCAAATGTCAACTAAATTCACTCTGCTGCTGGTCTTCATTCTGACCATCTTGATCTCCCAAAACTGATGTCTGGTTCAGGTCCAATGTACTCCTAATTCTTCTGATCATGTCTTGTGATAGCTCTGTTTTTTTCTGTTGCTCAGGTATTTTGCCTTGGAGCATTGAAATAGGTTTCACTGACAAAGTTTTTCTATGGGCTTTCTTTATGACAAAAAAAAAAAAATAGAACTAGAGTCCCCTTCAGTTTGGTGGCTTGCTCTTTCTTGACTAAACTTTTGTATTTGCCCATAACCTGTTCTGCATCTAAAATAATAGTCTTTGATCCTGCAGAAAAAAAAAATCTTTAAACATCTTTATTGAATTATCACTTGTGACATAGGCAAACTTACATTTATCTACAAGTAATCAAAACATATTAACACGCTCACATTTACAAACATTATACATCATATATATTGTTATATCTCATATAATCTAAGCAACATTACACAAATTATTCAGGTTGTGCCTTCTGTTAAACCTCATTCCTCAACCAAAACATTTTTCTGCCTGTATCGTTCCCACAATTTCTATCTTTGATATATAATTTACTACTTCCCTTTCTCTAACGATCCCACTTCCTGTTTTTTTTCTTTTTTATCTCCGTTACAATATTCATTACTTTGGTTTAGAATTTGATTTCTATTTTCTAGTAATTTTTTTTGGCAGTCACCAGAATAAAAATTAACAAGGACTTACTATGTCTAGTTAACTCAGATCCTCTATCCCTGCTCAAAAAATCATTTCATTGACTCATTTGTTCACCCAGTATTCCTGACAGAGTACTCTTTAGAGAATTTAAAAGTCTGCCAACTCATTACACTCCCAAAATAAATGTTCCCAGTTACCTCTTTCTTCCCCATTACACCTCACACTTAACGTTTGCCATCTACCTGAAGAAAAATTATCCGCAGTCTGCTTGTAGTATAAAAAAATATCTATGCAAACACTTCAACAAAAATTCTACATTTTCTAGATTTTGTGGCATATTTGGAAGTCATACATATGTTTTCCCATTGTTTCTTTGTGAATTGCATCTCTCCCTAAACTTTTCTGACCTTTTCCGATTAATTCCTATATTTATCATTCAGTATTTATATGCCCTACTAATTATCCCTTTTTAACATCAGCTTCTGTTCTAGATTCAATTGAAAACTCAACTGCTGGAGGTCTTTCATTTAGGATTCCCCTATCCCTTTCTCTTTGTCTATACTCTGATAGCAATCCCTGATAGGAAGGCAATCGCTAGCCTGCAATCCAAATGTTGTATTGACCTCTTCCCATTCTATTACCTTTTCTTCTCTAATTATTTGTTCCCAATACTTTCTTTGCCATCTTCCTCCAGTAAATTCCAGTCCCCTTTTTTCTATTCTTTGTACCCCTAATTGTAGTCATCCCTATCAACAGAATTGCCATTAACAATTCTTGTGCTTGCTTAGTTCTTAGCTTACTTTCTGCTACTTTATTAATGTACTCTTCTGTACTAGTTATTATTCTCCTTAAGGATCTGCATCAAAAGTCCCATTATTTCCTTATTTCTTTAATTAACCCCATGCTTCACCATCATCCCTTTAAATTATAGTTTCCTGTTTGTATTATGTATGAGAGCCTTAACTATATAGCACTAACATATCCTTTCAAAGCAGGTAATCTTAAACCTTCATATTCTTTTGGGAGGATCTACTTATCTCACTTGACTCTTACCCACTTCCCATACCAAATAAAATCATTCAACTCTTTATTAATTACTATCCACAATTTGTCCTCTGGTTGATAAAAATCTGAAATCATTTCTTTATCAAATTCAACTGATCATTTCTTTCCAAATGTGTCTCCTGTAGTATTGCTATTTACATTTGTTAATATAATTAAGTACTCTTTCCTTTTTGTCTATACCTGTGAGACTATTCACATTCCATGAGTATACGGAAAGTGTTGCCATTATGGTCAGAGGTAATTATTCCCACTTACTGTATATGGCAGCTTTTTAAAATGCTTGTTTCCAGCCTTTGTGATAAATGCACCCAGTAATATTTGGCAGATTATCCTTTATACACATTTTATATTGGTATCCATGTCAGATTTTACAAGACTTTTTATTTTAACAAAACCCCTCAAATAAGCAAACAAAAAAACACACGAAACCCCTCAAATAAGCAAACAAAAAAAAAACACGTACCCAGAACACCCCTATAACCTATAAATGTAATACAAATGCACATAACTGTGTACATCTTCATAATTACGTTTAACCCTTTTAACAGGCACATTTCTGCAAAACAGATGCAAACACAGGCCCTAATTAACCTGAAATCAAAGTTATCCATGCCAAGACACGTTACTGCCTGCACTTTTTATATTTGTTGGTACCTGTTCTTTTTTTTTATCTTTGCTCCCCAACCCCAGATGTAAATACTCCTTGAATACTTTCAGAAATCATTAACTTTTGCCTTGAAGACACCAGCGTTCTTTTATTGCCCTATTATCAGTTTGTTTTCCTGGAAAACTAAGAGAAAAATGTAGTCCCTCTTGCAGCCTGAAAGATGAGCTGAAACATTTAATGTGAAAGGAAAACATTTCATTATATTCAGTGTTCTCATATAAAATGTATTAGATTAAGCCAAGGTCTTAGTCCAGACATTCACCTCTGTAACAAAAAAAAAAAAAAAAAAAAAAATACATATCAGCTCTGCATGCATTATGATCTGTGTACTTTTACACCCCATCCACTTCAACAACCCAAGATTACAGCCTGTTAACTTAAACATGCTTTTGTCTGTCTATTCTTCTCTTTTTTGCATTGTAATGCCTATATTTCTTAATATCAAAAAGAAGAAAGAAACGTTATCACATACATGAAGAACTAAAATATGCAATTTATACTGTGAAACGTTTCATAGAAATACTATTAATAAAATAAATTGTTTTACTTGGCTACTTTTTTTATTCTTCTTCCATTCCCCTCAGAGTCCTTCCAAACATTAATGACATGAAATGAGTCAAATGCTTTTCAGTTCCTCACAAGTTTAACAAAGTCAACAAAAGCCACTCTTTTCCACTTATTCTTCTACAGCTATATTTCACAGATGTGATTGATGCTTTGCAGTCTCACATTTATTCACTAATTTACGTGTTACTGGTCTTCTTCCTGTTCATCTCCAGCTCCCAACTACAGATTCTGGTTCAATTCCACAGTGCTCCTGATTCTTCTGGTCAACTCCTTTACTTTTCTGTCTCTCATTTTATTTTGGAACAGCGTAAAAGGATTTAGTTCCAAAATTTCTCTGTATGCTTTGTTATCATAAGAATGAGAAGCAAAGTCCCCATCTGCTTGATGGCTTGTTTTTTTATTGGACATACTTTTGCATTTCCTCCCTAGCCTGTTCTTCATCAAAAAATGACTTTGATCCTTCAGGAAAAATATTATGAAGACAACTGGATATAGCAACTTGAATTTCATACTAGTCTCTCGACACTCCCTGATTACTGGAATAAATGTGTTTCTCTTCTGCCTGGTGTACAGTGAATAATCATTTTCCACAAACACTATACTGCTAACAACATTTAAAACTTTGCCCTTTTGCCACAATTTTGTCAGAATCAACTCTTTCTGCTGGTAGGATTGCATCTTTACTATTAAAGGTCTGGATTGTTTTCTCATGGCCAGGTTTGGAGCATACACACAATGTGCCCTTTCAATTAACAACTTCTGCTCTGGAGTACCAGTCCAGTTGCTTATTTATGCGTTTATAAAATTAATACAGTCTATTCCTTCCAGTTTCTCTGGTACAACAGAAAATCTCAGGATTTCCCCTATGTGATTTGTCCTCTAATTTTCTTCCATTTTTTTCCGGCCTTTTATTATTTGAGTTGACATACCCCTTCAGTGTTTTATTTATTTTAATCAGCTCTGGGCACATTTGACTTATTTTTTCTTCTGTAGATTACTATAAATCATGTCTTGCACCAAAGCTGGAGTTTGAACTGCTTTTTGCTGAACAGCTACAGGATTCCTCCCAGTCAGTGTTTTCTCCTAACCTTTTGTAATTGATTTTCTTTCACATTCTCTGAATTTCTTTTTTTGCTAGGATCCAGGCAGAGCACTTACTACACAGTTATAAAAAGTTACCCTACAAGACAAATTCACTGGCTCTCTGTTCTGACTTTGTTTTCACACTAAGAGAGCTGAACTTAAGCAATTATTCAGTGTGCAGCCATCTTGGAAGTCAAAGTGTATCAGGTTAGTTGAATAGAGGACAGTCTATGGGCTAAAACTCACATAAATAGCTTATACATGTGGGAAAAGATACGTCTTTACCAGGCATGGGAATAAATGTTATGAGACTCCTTCCATGCCATTTGAGGGGAGTCACCACTAAGGACTGCATTACTAAGAGCTGTAAATAATTGGGAAGATTCTTTCCTACCCCATTTATATACCTCCCCTAAAAGAAACAAATATACAGCTTGGGTATCTAGAGAAAATGAAGTCATAATAACTTGAGTCCAAAAATGTCTGTGTGTTCATACACAGGATACATGACTTCTATCCTTACTATGCACCGTCACCAGTGGAATCTCACAATGCTCTTCTCTTGGATTCAAGTCTTGTTGAAATCGTCTTCTTAGGCATCAAAATTGACTCCAATACCTGGCCCACATATGCAGACGAATGCAGACTTGGGAGCATTGGCTTTAATCTGTTTGATACAACTTCGATTCAAATTGCACATAACATTATATAGAACTGTAGCAGTATATATGACCTCGATATTAAGGTTAAAAAAAAAAAAACATGCACCATTGTTACAATTGGTAACCCCCTCCAGTTTTATACTCTATCAATGGGCAATCTGGGAAAAAATTAAAAGTTGACAAAAATAGTGTAAGACCTTACAAATTAATTCAGATTACCTTTACCACATTACCATATAAGCTACTACCATCTGTGAGGTATACTGAGTTGTCCAAAACAGCAAACAAAGGCAAGTTCCACAAACGCTATACCAAAATATTTTTTATTAAAACAGAGCTTTCAGATAAAAAGTCCTTCTTCAGTGTTAGATAAAATTCTATTCTAGTCAGGATATCACATCCTTTATACTTAAAGTAGATTAAAACACATGACACAGCCTATCATAAATCAGACTTAATAAAATAATTGAGAACAACAGTTGAGTAGATTTCTCATCAAAAGATCTTAAAGAAATATGTTACACTTCAATAAGTCAGAAACTTTCTAAATTACTGACTACTACAAAACTTGGTGAAACACATATTGCACTTGTAGGCATATAAATAAATATGAATTGAACTATACATTTTTTTTTCTGTTCCATAAACACGTATTTATAGTTAAACATATTTAATCAACAGTTTATCAAAATTATTGATGGATCGAATATGTTCACAAATTAGAAGTTATGTACCTACCATAACGTTCCATGTTAGTTGTCTTCTCTCGCCTTCTTTCTTGCTGGATGGGTTCGGAGCCGATCCTCGGCTCCGACTCGGCACTTGCTAAGCTCGAGAATCACTTTTACCAGCTCGAGGCAGCCCTATATCCCATGATGCAAGGCGGTAATTACCCAGATCTCGTCTGGTATCTAGAGGAAAAACTGCCCGCAATCTTCCCACAAGGAAGAAGAAACTAACCTGAGAAGAATGTAAGGGGAACCAGGTAACAGAGATCCAGAGCTAACTGGTGTCCAAGGGAGAACAATCTCCCAGAGAAAAAGGGAAAAATCAAGGTCTGTCCAGGCTAGGGGGACAGGAGGGACGGACGCAAGAAAGAAGGCGAGAGAAGACAACTAACATGGAACGTTATGGTAGGTACATAACTTCTAAATGTTAAGTTGTCAATCTCGCCTTCATTCTTGCTGGATGGGACCGCGTCCCTAGCACCCCTATCCTGGGAGGCTCAATGGAACAGACTCTTGAGAACTGTGGAACCAAAACTTGCCCTGTCCCTGGAGGCCAAATCCAATTTGTAATGAGAAACGAAGGTATGAGGAGTGGCCCAAGTGGCTGCTGCACAAATAGTGTCCAAGGGTACTCTAGCCTGAAAAGCTGTAGATGTGGCTAGACCTCTAGTAGAATGTGCTTTAGGTTTTGAGATCAGTTGTTTGCCCCTAAGCTGATAAATGTCAGAAATGGTGGAAGATAGCCATCTGGATAAGGTTACTTTAGAAACAGGAAGACCTTTCCTATTTTCAGCATAAGAAAGAAAAAGCTGATCAGATTTCCTAAATTGCTTTGTTCTGTCCAAATAATATCTGAGTTGGCGATGAACATCTAGGCAATGCAATCTTTGTTCTGCCCTGTTAGAATAATTGGGAAAAAATACAGGAAGGTCAATGGATTGATTTAAATTTGTTTTAGGAGCAACCTTGGGCAAAAAGGATGGATTGGTTCTTAAGGATACTCTATCCTTGTGGAAGACCAAGTAAGGGGGACGAACACAGAGAGCATGTAGTTCCGACACTCTCCTAGCCGAAGTAATAGCAACTAGAAAGAGTGTCTTCCAAGAAAGAAGTTTTAATGAGCATGTAGCAGCCGGTTCGAAAGGGGGAAGTATCAAGGATGCCAGCACTAAATTTAGGTCCCACTGTGGTGTAGGATCTCTAACAGGGGGTTTAAGTAGGAACACCCCTCTGAGAAAGGCTTTACAAAGTTTGAGAGACATAATATTCTGGTCTGCAAATCCGACATGGAAATTAGAGATTGCTGCCAACTGGACTTTAACTGTGGAAGAAGAAGAACCCAAGTGAAAATTTTCAGCTAGAAAGTCCAAGACTGACTGAATAGGGGCAGTAAAAGGGTCTATGTTCTTAGACTTTGCCCAAAAGGAGAAACGTTTCCATTTTCTAGAGTAAATCCTCCTGGTAGAGGACTTTAGAGAAGCTACTATGATATCTCTAATGGGATTAGAGATCATAGGAAGCCTGGCTAAGGAAGGAAGTGGAGCAACCAAGCAGTGAGGTTGAGGGAACGAATTGATCGGTGCAGTTGACCCGACTGGTGGGTCAGAAGATCTGAAACTGGATCCAGATGCCAAGGCTGCACCATGAGATGGCGATGAAGAAACGGGAACCAAATTTGTCGAGGCCAGTAAGGGGCAATGAGAATCATTTTGGCTCTCAAGACGGTAGCTTTCTGGAGTACTTGTGGTATCAACAGAAAGGGGGGAAAGGCATAAAGACGTCCCCGGGGCCAATCTTGGGTAAGAGCGTCTCTGGGGGGATGGCCCGGAAGTGGAAAGAGAGAGAAGAAGTCTGGGCATTTGCTGTTTTGGGGTGTAGCAAAAAGGTCGCAGCATGGGCGGCCCCACTTCTGAAAAATCTCCTCCACTATGGATTGCTTGAGAGACCACTCGTGAGGCACGAGTATAGCTCTGCTCAATCTGTCCGCTATTATGTTGGTTTTCCCGGGGATATGCGTTGCTACCAGAAACCGATGAGAGGAGATCGCCCATTGCCAAAGTCTGAGAGCTTCTCGACACAAGGGATAGGACTTGGTTCCGCCCTGCTTGTTGATGTACCACACCACAGACATGTTGTCCGTGTGAACTGCAATAGTTCCTAAGGGAAGAAAGTCGTTGAGGGCTTGCAACGTTAAAAGCACCACACTCATCTCTAGGACATTTATGTGCAGGTGGTATTCCAACGGTTGCCACGTGCCATGAACCATCCTGCCCTGATAATGCCCCCCCCATCCGATCAGGGAGGCATCCGAAGTGACCGTGGCTACCGGGGCCGGGGGGACAAATGGTCTGCCCTGATGGACTAGGGGAGAAGAAGTCCACCAGGATAGATGGCTCTTGCAGGTTTGTGTCACCAGGATCTTGTGACGCATGGGAAGCTGCTGGAAGGACCATTGGGTAAACAACATCAATTGTAGGAGACACATGTAAAAACGGGCCAGAGGAAGAAGTGTGATGGCAGCTGCCATGAGGCCCAACACTTTCAGGACCAACCTGGCTTGTACCTTTTTGCTGGATAGGATGATCCGAACGTGGTTTTGTATATCTAGGATTCTTTGACTTGTTAGGTTTGCTGACATCCGAGTAGTGTCTAGATCTGCGCCTATAAAGGTAATAGATTGGCAGGGCGATAACGAAGACTTTTTGAAGTTGACCAAAATTCCTAACTGACCGCAGAGATGTAGAGTATAATCTCTGGCTTGGAGAAGTTGATGCCTGGTGGTGGCTGAGAGGAGCCAGTCGTCGAGATACGGAAAC
This sequence comes from Protopterus annectens, assembly GCF_019279795.1. NCBI lineage: Eukaryota > Metazoa > Chordata > Ceratodontiformes > Protopteridae > Protopterus > Protopterus annectens. Next base: position 1,118,911,236 of record NC_056745.1, read on the forward strand.
ACCTGGAATCCTTGACGTCTCAGGTGAGCCGTGACCGCTGCCATGCATTTGGTGAACACTCTGGGGGCTGTAGTGAGACCAAAGGGCAGGGCTCTGAATTGAAAATGACTGGTCCCCAGCCGAAAGCGGAGAAACCTTCTGGAGCGTCTGTGGATTTTTATGTGATAGTACGCATCTTGAAGGTCTATGGAGCACATCCAGTTGTTTTTGCCCAGAAAGGGCAAAATCGATTGAAGTGTGACCATCCGAAATCTTGTCTTTTTGACAGACTTGTTCAGCCTGCTGAGGTCTAATATTGGTCTCCAGTCTCCCGTCTTTTTGGGAACCAAAAAGAACCTTGAGTAGATTTCGGACTCTAATTGATCTGTTGGAACTGGCTGGATGGCTCTTTTTTTTTTTTAGAAGCTTTGACACCTCTAGCTTCGCAATTTCCCTTAGACCGGGTGGAACGTCTGAAAGGGAACCTTTTTGAGGGAAGGGGCTTTCCTCGAAAGGGATCTTGTAACCCTCGGATATGATCGACTGTACCCATCTGTCTTGAGAGAGGGAAAGCCAGGCTTCTGGGTACACTGACAAATCTCCCCCCGACTGCCTCCAAGGGTGGGCAGTCGGGCAACACCTCAGGGATGCTGGAAGGGCTTGTCAGAGAGGGGCTCTCTGCTGCCCTGGTTCTGCGGACCTCCTCTGCCCCTAGGGCAGCGTCTATTGTTATTACCCCCTCTGCCTCTGGGGGTAAACTGACCACGTGTGTCAGGCGTGACTACCTGAGATTTTCGGAACCACATTTTCCCTCCCTTCTGACCTTTGGGGTAAGGTCTAGAAGGGGTGGAGAAACGGACTCCTACGGCAGAAAGAGTCTTGCCATCTTGCTCGCACCTGGTCAATGTGTCCTTCACCTGAGGCCCAAAGTAGTGCCAAAGGGAGAATTTGTGAAGGACGCCTTAAAGGGGTCTGCGAAATTGCAAAGCTGCATCCAGGACTGACGTCTAAGAGCCACTCCTGTGCCTGCGGCTCTACTCGCCCCATCGGCTACATAAGAAATGAGCCGCATGGAGGAGTTAGCTATGGAATTTAGGATTCCAAGCGGAGAGGCAATCTTCTCTTGAGCCCCAGCAGCTGACGGATCCTGTACTACATCACCCAATTCTTTGAGGATCTCTCTTTGAAGTCGGGTGAAGTGACATAAATAATTCAGCGAACGCATAGCAAAGGTCGCGGAGGAAAACATCCGCTTACCATACCTGTCCATGGTCCTAGACTCCTTGTTAGGAGGATGGACTGGTACGGAAGGATCTGCAAGTTCATTTTTGGTGGCGGCTGCCACCACCACGTCATCAACCAGAACACCTTTCGTAAGAAACTGTTTCTCAATGGGGGCCATGATAAATTTAGAAGGCCTCCTGGGGACTGGTTCCACAGAATCAGGAGATGCCCACGCCTTTCGAGCTATCACCTCCATGAGGGGGTCGAAAGGCGGAGACACCCAGGAGGTGGAGGGTCGAGATCCAAAAGCCTCCAGGTATACCGACTCATCCTCGGAGGGATTAATGGAGGGCCAGTTTCCCCTCTGTTTTAGGAGTTCTAGGATGTCTGAAAAGGAGACATCCTCAGAGGGGGATCTTGGGGACCCCTCCGACTCATCTAAGTCGGTATCTGATGTTGTAGACTCAGGGGAGTCTAAGTGCTTCCTCTTGCAGGTCCTCTTACGTGGGGGCTCTCGTGAAGGATCAGGAGAAACCTCGGAAGAGGAAGTTCTTCCCAATGGGGAAACCTGGGGCGATGGATCTCTGGGTCCGGGAGCAAGAGAGTGGGAAGAGACATCTACAGGCACCGTAGAGGGAGGAGCTAAAGGAACCAACTGCTGACTAAGCTCGGGGGCTAGCACACTCCTCATAACCTCGAAGGCTCCCCTCCCAGGGAGGACCGAGAGACCCCGCTCCGAAGAAACAGGGATCCCCGGCCCCACCGAAAAGGAAGGCTCCGAAGCGGATGTCGGCGCCGAGCTCACCAAGGCCGAAGCTCCGAGAGGGAGAACGGGGTCGGACAAGGGTTCGATGCCATTCGCCCCCTCGGAACCGACCAGGGAAGCTCGACGACTGGATCCCTCCAAGGACGGTCTCAAGGAGGAGATAGGAGTCGAAGATGATGGAGCCGAAAGGTGTGGTATCGGCTCCGAAGCAGCAACAGTCACGGTACCAATAATCTCCGGCTCCGAGCTCTGTAGGAGAGTCGAAGGAGGAATTTCAGGAGGGTGTGGAATAGCGGTCGTCTGCTGAGACGGGCTATGGAGCATCTGGGCCAGTGCCTGTGATTTTAGTAGTCTGCTCACCACTCTCTCCAAGTCATGGTCTGAGAGCCTGGAAGACCTTGATGATCGGCTCCGATGGCTCCGCTCCGAAAGTAAGGGGGAGGCCGGAGCCGAGTGGATAGACTCCAATGAAGGAGATCTAGACCTCTTCCTCGACGGAGCCATCGGAGCCGATGAACCTTCAGATCCAGTTGGAGCCGACAGCTTGTCGGCTCCGAGCTGAGATGGAGACGTTTCGGCTCCAGCCGGAGCCGAAACATGCTTCGAAGCTAGGGTATCGGCTCCAGCCGGAGCCGACACAGGTGCCGAAGCCAGGGTATCAGTGCCGATCGGCGCCGGTACTGAACCTTCTAAGGAAGGATCGGCTCCGGACGGAGCCGATGTCGACTCTGGAGGAGTCGGAACCAAGGCCACAGACTTGGACACCGAAGTCTGGGTCTTGGATAGCTTAGAGGGCTTCCCGGAACCGACCTTAGCCGGGGAGCTCTCAGGCTTGAGAAGACCCCTCAGGATCAACTTGTTCCTACATTCCTGCAGGACCCTCTGGCTGAAAGAATGACAAATAGCACAGGAGTCCTGCAGGTGTAGGGGTCCCAGGCAGTAAATACAAGAAGTGTGACCATCTGTCAGAGACATCTTCTGACAGCACGAGTCACACTTCTTAAAACCTGAGACCCTAGTGTCTTTTGATATGACCGAGTTAGGACACAAACACACACACACTCAGTCCTTAAATACACTAATTTAAACAAAAACACAGACACACCTAACAAAAATCCTGACAGGAAATGTTAGGGAGGGGAAGGCCTAAGGCCTGACTAACAGAAAAATATATAAGGGATCGAGAAAACTGACGGGAATAGGGTCTAAGTGAATCGGGGAACTACTAACTATAAAAGGGAATAAATTTTTAAAACTGGGGTAGTTAAATCTCTTGAAAAACAGTAATGAAAACTCACTTACTAGGAGCTGGTAAAAAAGGTGACCTCATGAGCGAAGCGGCAAACGAGATCTGGGTAATTACCGCCTTGCATCATGGGATATAGGGCTGCCTCAAGCTGGTAAAAGTGATTCTCGAGCTTAGCAAGTGCCGAGTCGGAGCCGAGGATCAGCTCCGAACCCATCCAGCAAGAATGAAGGTGAGATTGACAACTTAACATCCAACTATAATTTCATTACATTTATATGTATATCTACCTGAAAATTTAATACAATACATATTATCAATACTTAAAAATAATAAACATTTTATATGTATATAAAAAAATGTATAGTTCAATTCATATGTATTTATAAGGTGGCAAGTGCAATATGTGTTTCACCAAGTTATGAAGTAGTCAGTAATTTAGAAAGTTTCTGACTTATTGAAGTGTAACATTTTTTTAAGATCTTTTGCTGAGAAATCTACACAACTGTTCTTCTCTTAATTATTTTATTAAGTCTGATTTATGATAGGTAGGCTGTGTCATGTGTTTTAATCTACTTTAAGTATAAAGGATGTGATATCCTGACTAGAATTTTATCTAACACTGAAGAAGGACTTTTTGCCTGAAAGCTCTGTTTTAATAAAAATCTTTGGGTATAGCGTTTGTGGAACCTGCCTTTGTTTGCTGTTTTGGACTTCTCCTTTTTGCTGGTTACACTTTATCTTTGATTCACTATATATTTTTCTTAATTATTCAGGTATACAGAGTTGCCTGCTTGATTCTCAGTGAGGTCAAAAGCCATGCCAAGAAGGTAACTGCTCCCAGTACATAGTTTGCACAAAACCAGTTATTGACTATCCAGTCCTGTGTACAGTACCCATGCCAGCCATGGAGGTTGTGGGACTGTGGAGCTTGATGGCTGCATTTTATTTAAAAATATCTGAAAAACAGTGGCATGGATATAATTTCCATCAAGTGGTCATTATGTCATATTTACAGGAGTTACTCTCACCGCATCTATTGTTGTATTTGGGCCTGGAGAATGTGTGCTGCTTGTAATTAACAGAAATGCATTACTTTGAGAAATATTTGTCATCTGAAGGGTCATTCAGGTGTACTGCAGCAAGGTCATGTGTCTAGCCAGTGCCACCCTAACTATGGCCCAGTGACCCTGGGTCAATTAGCAGCTCAGGCATCAGTGGCAGGGGAGTATGGACATGTACTTGGGCACACCTTGCAGTCGATATCTGGCAGAAGTCAAGGATGTGCAGAGGGGCAATGTCCTTAGGAACATGGTGGGATAGACTAATCACAGCAAAGCTGGAACAATATGCCAGTATGCTCCACTGTAAATACATCCCTAGACATCATGGAAGCACTGAAAGGGGTGGACGTTTAGGGTATACAAAAAATTCTCCTCAGACAGGCTGTTTCCATCTTCTCACCGGCCCTGAACATGGGATGCAGAAAGTTCAGGGGATGCTGTATTGTTCAGTAAACACAATGAACAAGAACAAACTCCACAGAGTAGCAGATGGAGGGGTTGCACAAAAAAAACTGCACTAGGTCTGCTGCTACTGTGATGGGCAAGGGACACTAGATGTACTAAAAGTGAGTTCAAATTTCATTACTGAAGGCAGTCTTTTCAAATATAGTACATTCATTACTGAAGGCAGTCTTTTCCAATACAGTACATCATGTGTAAGTAAACAACTGAGCTGTGTTTATTGTACAGGTAGTGAGCTTGGTGGCAACTGTATTATTTCAAAGTTTCTGTTAAGTAGGCTTTCTGTCACGTTTAGGCTTGTCACTCCCACTCTATCTATTGCTGCTGCTGGGACTTGTTGAAGTGTACTGTTTGAAATAATGCAGGGTAAATGACTATGGGGAATTTTTCCTTTAACCACTCACTCATTCATACTTACTATACCAGCCCACCTGCAGAAGTGGAGGGACTTTTCCTTTTTTGGGGGGGGGGGGGGTTGGGGGTGGGTACAGATTTCTATGTATGCAAAATACACTACACTGGCAATGCTTCTCAACCACGAAGTCAGCCCTGTTTACTATACTCACACTGCTACTGTGTCATTTGTGCAGTGTAGGATGGGAAATGCATGCTGTGTGTTTGATGCAAGATGACATATGTCACTATGAGCATTACTTGTCTCAAGTGGCCAGTATGTACGTTTGGTAAATCCCTTCCCATTTTATCTGTTGTGGTGTTGGGGGGGCTGGATGTCTGATTGATACTATTAGCAATAGAATACTGTGAACAATTATCTTGCATTTGGCCAGCCAGCATCACTGTAGCAACTGAAGTGGGGGCCTTGCTAAATGTGAACGTACTTGAAAACTGCTGCAGTACAGTAGTTTTGGGCACATTTGTTTGTACCAACCAGTGAATCATGCTTAACCTCCTATATTCACAGTCCAACTTTGCTGATGTAAATGTGGGGGGGGGCTTTCTGGATATATCTGTTGTGAAAGCAGCTACAATACATCATTCTAGCCAAAGTTTCTATCACGTAGGTCATCAGTTTGGGTTACCATACTCAGTACATCTACAGTTCTGCTTGGCACAAAAAAACTGAACTGTTGCTTTACCAGACAAATTCACCACACACACTCCAGCTTTGCATTTTGTAGTGGCTAAAATGGTGCTCACCAATTGACTGTTGTTAAATAAATACATTCATTGCTGAGCCAATATTCATCTCAGCTGGCCTGTTTTACACTGGTAATGCCCCAGTTCCAACTCTGTTTATTGTTGGTGCTGTTACTGGTCTTGCTGAATACCTCATGCTTGCAACTACATTGCTGTGGAAAGCATCTGTCAGATGGCCAGTCAACCAAGTGTACTGCAGTGAATTCAGATGGATCTCCTGCAGTGCTGGGTGAGGGAACACATTTGATGTCCCTGAACAGAGCTGAAAATTTGTCAGTATTGTTTCTCAACAGCTACTCATTGTGTGTACAAGAACAGCTCTGGTTGGGAGAAGTTGATGGATTAGTGGATCTGTGTTGTTTCATAGTAGTAGAAATGCATTACTATGGGCAACATTTCTGTGGAGTGACCACTTTGACATGGTCGTGATGACTGCAGCTGGTGTCTTACCACATATGTGCTGCTTAAGGTGATGCAACATGCATTAAAACAGGGAATATTTAGATCAACTACCCAGTCATTCCAATTTTTCCTAAAAATTTGCAGGGTGGCTATGGGGGGGGGGCACATGAATTGTTGGGGTATGAGTTTCTGCATACCCACAATGAATTATGGCAGCCAGTATTTCTCTCCATCACCCAGGCACCTCTCAGAACTACTGCTCAAGAGTCTGGAACCAGCATAGGATGTAGGACTTAATGTGCCCATTTACAGAATGATTCACCCTCCCATTAAACCTGACCTTCAGTCCTGATGACCAAAGGGGAATAAATGGGCCAAATGTGTGACTGAGGCAGAACAACCATGGTCAGCAAAGACACATTAAGAGGCAAAACAAATTTTGCAACTGGAAAGATATAGTATAACCAGCAGTTTTAGTGATATTAGTGTAGTACTGCCACTACCAGTGAAGACATAGTATAGATAGAATAGATTAGTGGATCTGTGTTGTTTCATAGTAGTAGAAATGCATTACTATGGGCAACATTTCTGTGGAGTGACCACTTTGACATGGTCGTGATGACTGCAGCTGGTGTCTTACCACATATGTGCTGCTTAAGGTGATGCAACATGCATTAAAACAGGGAATATTTAGATCAACTACCCAGTCATTCCAATTTTTCCTAAAAATTTTCAGGGTGGCTATGGGGGGGGGGGGGCACATGAATTGTTGGGGTATGAGTTTCTGCATACCCACAATGAATTATGGCAGCCAGTATTTCTCTCCATCACCCAGGCACCTCTCAGAACTACTGCTCAAGAGTCTGGAACCAGCATAGGCTGTAGGACTTAATGTGCCCATTTACAGAATGATTCACCCTCCCATTAAACCTGACCTTCAGTCCTGATGACCAATGGGGAATAAATGGGCCAAATGTGTGACTGAGGCAGAACAACCATGGTCAGCAAAGACACATTAAGAGGCAAAACAAATTTTGCAACTGGAAAGATATAGTATAACCAGCAGTTTTAGTGATATTAGTGTAGTACTGCCACTACCAGTGAAGACATAGTATGTTTAGGTGACGATGTTATGTCAGCAATGTAAGGCGGTCATAGATGTAACTTCTCTCTTTTTAATTTCTCCAAATCTTTTCAGTTTCTAATACCATGATGGGAAAGGACCCCATCCCTAAGTAAAAGTACAATTAAAGTTCATGAAATTAGTATAGTTTCACTCTTTGATGTCAGCCAAAAGTGCTCTTCACAGCACATGCAATGTGCCCAGTAATGACTCCTGTAATTCGTACAGCGTTACATGTATTGATAGCATATCTAAATATGATTGTAAACTCTTTTTTATAAGACCCGTTGCTCCTACTGCTACTGGAACTACCTGGGTATCTTTCTTCCACATTGCTCTCATTTCTGCTTGCGAATCCTGATATTTTATAACTGTGTCTCTCTGTGAGCAGGACACTGTAGTCACTGGGTGTGGTGATTTCGATGATCAATGTTACTTTTGTCTTCTTTTCGTGGACCACTATATCTGGTTTTCTTGCATCTATCTTTTGAACTGTTGGTAATGGATGATCCCATGTGATGTAGACCATCATTTTCTATGATGCTTTGTGGCTCATGTTTCCAGTGTTTTTCAGCCACTTCAGTACCATAATGTTTGCACAATCTCCAGTGCAGCAGTCTTTCCACATTATTATGCCTTTCAGTATACAGTCCTTTGGGCATTAGTATGTCACAGCCAGCAAAGAGGTGTGCAACAGTTTCCAATTCGGTTTTACAAAACCTACATTTATCTGTTTCTCCTACATGTTCAATGGACTTTGTAAACCAGTGTGTACAGAGCCCACTGTCTTGGGCCGCCAATATTAACCGTTCATCTCTTGGTTTGAATTCACCTCTCCTTAAGCATTCCTGCATTCGTTCCTGATCAACATGAGGTTCTTGCACAAGTATTCTGTACTTGGAAAGTACAGTTGTGTACACTTACCATAAATGTAGATGTTAAAGTATATTCACTGTTGCAGTCATCACATTTGGGTTATCTGCCTGCAGGTAGCCCTCAGCCGACCTGAATACCAGAGTCTTGGATTCTTGCACCGGATGCTGTCTCCTCATCCATGACGTCAGGTCGCCAGGGGTATAAAACATGCAGCTGACGCCATTACATCAGTTTTTCTTGCCCCAGATGTTAGGTGCCCCCTCAATGGGAAGTTATTATATGTTATGGTACACCTCCATCAAAAACAAACACACCAGAAAGCTTAAATACACCAAACAAGAAGGAAAGGTAGAGCCAAGAGAAGTCAGGGGGCTGCAGGGAGGGTAACCAGGACTGCAACAGTGAATATACTCGAACATCTACATTTATGGTATGTGTGCACAACTGTACTATGTTCTTCGTGTTTCACTGTTGCAGTCATCACATTTGGGTTGATTCCCAAAGCTAAGGAAGGGAGGAGGAAGTTAGAGAGCATTAGGGCCAACTATTAAGCCCTGCAAGACTGCAGTGGCAAAGCCAACTCTGGATTTAGAAAAAATAGGCATGTAGTAATGCTTGGTGAAGGTATGTACAGAGCTCCAGGTAGCAGCTTCTAGGATGTCCCTGGTAGGGACTCTTCTGAGAAAGGCTGTAGAGGTAGATGCAGCCCTGGTGGAATGTGATCTTTTCCCCTGTGGGGTAGGTTTTCCATGGTGATTATAGCAGAAATGAATGCAATGGGCTATCCATTTAGACATGGCTTGCTTTGAAATGGCTTCCCCTCTGCCCCTGCAGCAAAGTCAACAAGCAGAATTTCAGATTTTCTGAGAGGCTTAGACCTGTCCAAATAAAATCTAAGTTGTCTGTGCACGTCCAGAGAGTGTAGTATTCGTTCTCTTTTGTTTTGTGTATTAGGGAAAAATGTAGGCAAATGGATGGACAGATTTAGGGCCACACTAGACACCACCTTGGGCAAAAAGGAAGGATTGGTCCTGAGAGAAACCCTGTCTGTATGGAAGATAATGAAGGGTTCCACTGCCATAAGGGCCTGTAATTCAGACACTCTTCTAGCTGAAGTGATGGCTAGAAGGAAGGCTGTTTTCCAAGAAAGGAATTTCAACTCTGCAGTTGCAGCTAGCTCAAAGGGAGGGAGAGTGAACTTTTCCAATACAAAGCTAAGGTCCCAGGCTGGAGTAGGGGCTCTCCTGGGAGGGTCTTACATTTTTGGCCCCTCTAAGGAACTGCTTTAGCAGGGGGTGAGAAAAGAGGGGTGGGCTCAGTATTATAATGTGCTGAAATGGCAGAGGCATGAATTTTATTTGACGAGAAGGATAGGCCCTTGTGGAGCATTTCTGTTAAGTACTGAAGTATATGAGATAAGCTGGGCACCATTGTGCCCATCACCCGAGTGTGGCTCCAGGAACAGTATCTTTTCCACTTTTCAGCATAGGATTTTCTAGTACTAAGCCTCCTTGCCTCCAGAATGACATCTAGCACCTGCTTATTGAGGGATGCTATTGGAGAGCTCAAGGAATTAGCCAAGCTGCAAGGTTCAGGGTTTGAAGCTGAGGGTGCAGAATCTGGCCCACCTGCTGGGACAGCAGGGAAGGGGTCTGAGGCAGGTGCCATGGTTCCAGTAGTGTCATACTGCGCAAGAGGGGGTACCAGTGCTGGAATGGCCAGTCTGGTGCAATCAGTATTGTCCTTAGCTTGTCCTGTTTGATCTTTTGCAGAACCTTCGAGAGGAGAGGCAGAGGGGGAAAGGCATAAACTGAGAGGCTTTCCCAGGTAAAGGACAGGGCATCCACTTTCCAGGCTTGACTGTGGGAAGTCCCTGTGCAGAAGTTTTCCAATTGGTAGTTTTGAGGGGAGGCAAACAGGTCTACCTCTGGAGTCCCCCACTTGCTCCTCAAAAGGTTGAATATTTTTGGTTCCAGTTTCCATTCGTTTGGGTCCATGAGATTTCAGCTTAGGTAGTCTGCCAGTGAATTTAGCTTGCCAGGCAGGAATTGAGCTTGCAGGTGCACTTGGTAGCTCAAGGCTGTGCTCCACAGAGCCATGGCTAATCTGCAGAGAGGGTACAAGTGGGTTCCCCCCTGCTTATGTACCACATAACTGTGGTGTTGTCTGTCTTTACCAATAATTGTTCTGGAAGGATGCGGTCTTTGAAGGCTGTCAGGGAATTCTGTACAGCTAGCATTTCTTTTTGGTTGATATGCAGGTGCATCTGTCTTGGGTTCCATTTGCCCTGAATGCACTGTCCTGCCAAGTGAGCCCTCATGCACAGTCTGATGTATCTGTTGTTAGGGTTTGGGTGGCAGGAGATAGAGTTAAAGGGAGCCCCTTGTTGTGGTAGCAGGCCTCTGCCCACCAAAGGAACTCTGTCTTTATACAAGGAATGATAGGAATCATTGATTCCAGGTCCTGAGAATGTTGATACCATTGTAGTTTCCTCATATGCAGTCTTGCATATGGAATTAGTAGAATGCAAGAGGCCATGAGCCCCAGGGCTAACAGAATTTTCCTTGCAGATAGCTGGGTCTTTGTGGCCAATAGTTTGAAGTAGGTTGTCAAATAAACTTGTTTCTCTGGAGAGAGGAAAGCCATCTGGGAAGTTGTGTTCAAGCTTGCTCCCAGGAATACAATCTGTTGGCCGGGTACTAGGTGAGATTTCTTTTCGTTTATGGTGTACCCCAGAGAGGTTAGAAGTTTCTTTACGAATGCCAGATGTTTTAATAGCAAGTCCTGACTTTCTGCCTGAATCAAACAATCGTTCAAGTATGGGTATATTTGAATTTTTCTCTGCCTGCAAAATGCAATGGCTGGAGCTAGACACTTTGTGAATACCCTGGGCGCAGTAGATAAGCCAAAGGGAAGTGCAAAGAACTGATGATGCATGGAGCCTGCCCTGAAGCGTAGGCATTTCCTGCAAGATTCTCTTATTGGAATGTGCAGGTTAGCTACCTTTAAGTCTAAGGTTGCCAACCAGGCATCTTTGCCTAGCATAGGAAGCAGCTGTTGAAGTGTTAGCATTTTGAATTTTGGAATTACCAAAAAGGTGTTTAGAATAGAGAGGTCCAGTATAGGACGCCAGGAGCTGTAGTTTCTGGGTAAAAACCTTATCCTCTTTCTTCTGCTGGGCCAGGTTGAATAGCCCCGATACTTAGAAGAGAGAGAACCTGCTGTTGGGCCTCTGCCCACTGATTTGGGGGGTAGGTCTGGTCAACCATTTGGGGTTGGTAGGGTGTGGAAATGGAGTCTGTATCCTTGGGAAACTATGTTCAAAACCCATTTGAACTGGGTAATGAGTTCCCAGTTTTTTGCATGCAGGGCGAGCTTTCCTCCTAAAGAAGCAGGCAGTAGAGCAGGGCTTGGAAGGGTTAAGTTTAAGTCATTGTGCCATTTTTCCAAAGGGGGTTGTCTTACTACTCCCTGCTTTGGAAGTGGGTGCCCCCCACTGATTAGGCCTGTGCGTAGCCTGAGACTGTAACCTAGGTGGTCTGCTGTTCCTGGGTTTGGACTGAGAAGGCATGGAAGAGACTGGAAAGGACCAATTCTTTGAAGGCCAACGTCTACTAAATCTGGGAGGCTGTACTTGCAGGAAATCTTTAACAGTTTGCACAGATTTTGCTTTTTCCTCCATCTTTTTTGAGGACTTCTTCTGCTTTGTTGACAAACAGGCAGTCTTGGTTTAAGGGAGCATCCAGTAATTTAGCTTTAACATGATCTGGCATGTTTTGCTCCTTAAGCCAAGCATGCCTTCTAAGTACAGACCCAGTGACAGCAGCCCTGCAAGTTGCTTCTAGAGAGTCAAAACCACATTGCAACGTATGTTTACCAACTTGTTCTGCAGAATGCATTACATCCTGTAATTCTTTGTGTTCAGCACAGTCAGGAATCAACATAATTTTTTGTTTAAGTAGTCCCACAATATGCTGCTGGTACTTTAACATATGAAACTGGAAATTTAAAGCCCTAATGGCCAAAGTAGCAGAAGTGTATACCTTCTTATCCCACCTGTACAAGGCTACAGAGTACCAAAGTAATTTGCTGCAAATATAGCCCGATGATGAATAGTTCAGGGGTTGAACAAGACACAAAACAGACAGCGAGGGATGTCGTGATCTGGGCCTAAGCAAGGAATGCAGTACGAATGAAAATCTTTGAGGTATCTGCTTTCCACAGGTAAGACAATTGTTAACTTTTACTGACATCGGTTGTAGCAAGAAAAAAGATACACAATTATCTTGCTTATCTTTTTTAAACTTTGGTTCTGAAACTCGAAAACAAAAATTTCAGGAGTCGGCAGACCGGCACTTGCGAACTGCTTCGGGCATCGCATGGTAAGAACGACTGATGTAATGGCGTCGGCTGCATGTTTTATACCACTGATGACCTGATGTCATGGAAGAGGAGACAGCATCCGACGCAGGAATCCAAGACTCTGGTATGCAGGCCGGCTGAGGGCTACCTGCAGGCAGATAACCCAAATGTGATGACCACAACAGTGAAACACGAAGAACATCTGTATTTATTTGTTTTCCACATTCCTTACCTTCTCATCTGGTCCTTCACTTTATATTATTTTTGTTTTTTGGCATATTCAGTTGCTGCCTGATTTTTATCTACCTCTGATTTGATTTCCATTTCTGCTTAATGCCGATACGCTTCTGTTAGGTTAAGCAGAGAAGTCATCTTAGATTTATCCTCCCCATGTTTCAAAACTTTCACTACATTTGGGTCTCATGAGGTCAGCAGATGTGTGGAGTCCCCCGACTGCAAATCTGTACATGTAATCAATTTCAAGGAGGCCCTTCCCTCCTTCGGAATGGGGAATATATAATCTTGGTATGCACTGATTTTTATAGATCTGGTGAGCATGAAGCATCCTTCTTGTTTTAATATCTAATCCATCCAATACGTTTTGGGACCAATTAATGACTCCAAAATTGTAAATTAGGGCAGGAATAGCAAATTGGTTTATAGCTTGGATTTTGTTCCTAGATGTCAACGTTGTTTTCAGGGTTAAGTCTTCTAAAATACTCCTTACTAAGTTTTATTCACATTTCCTCAAGTTTTATTGCTGATCCTTCAATTCCGAAATATTTATACACTCCCTCTTGCTCAAGTTTTACATCACATTCTTGCCCCAAACTGATGTTTTCCTGGTGCTCCAGTCTTCCTGCTTTAAAGGTTGCTTTTGCACATTTATCAAGGCTAAATGACATTCTAATATCATCTGAAAAAGTTTTGACAACCTCATCTGATGAGCTATACAGTTTTAAATCATCAGCAAAGAGAAAATGAGAAGTCTTTAGACTTTGTTTTCTAGGAGCCAAATTATAGTCATGGCCTAAGCTGTTAAGCAGACAGCTTAATGGTGTAAGGGCAAGGCAGAATAGCAACGGTGACAGAGTGTCACCCTGGAATATCCCCATTTGAATTTTTATCCCTGGCCTAATAATTTGTCCTTTATCATGGCTAAATTGCAAAGTGGTCTGCCATTGTTTCATGGTCACTATAATGTAGTCTTATCAGTGTAGGGTGTATCTTACACATTTTAAGCACTCTTTTATCCATTAATGTGGGATACTATCAAGTGTTTTTTTGCAGTTAATCCATACTATACTTAAATTCTTCCCCTCTTTACAGTTCTCAACTATGACTTTATTTAAGAACAAATGATCCTTTGTTCCATATGACATTCTTTTATTGCCCTTTTGTTCTACTACCATAATAGAGTTTTCTTCTAAATGACTATAACCTCTGTTGGCATCAATTCCCATGTACAGTTTACACATTGTCGGGAGGCAAGTTATTGATCTATAATTTATGGGGTAGCTTGCAGGTTCACTCTTAAGTAAGAACATTGTTTTACCTGTTGTTAACCAGGTTAGTGTCTGTTCAGGGTGTGCATATAAATAGTTCTTACTCATGGCTAAATCTTCATACAAAGATGATAACTCTTTTAACCAAAAGTTAGGTACTGCATCTGGGCCTGGGGTTTTCCGGTTAGAGGCTTTTCTCAACTTTGTTTCAATCTCTCTGGCTGTTACTTCATCCCATTTCATATCCTGTACCTTTAAACTTCTTATTCTTTCTTCTTCTTTTATCCATTTAGCATCTTTGTTGTGTTCCACAGGATCTTCATAGATACTTCTCCAAAATGCATCTATTTCTTCTTTTTTTGGCGGTCTTTCAATTCATTGTATCATGTTTCCCAGTTCTCTATAAAACTTTTTTGGGTCATTAATAAATTGCTTATTTTGTATTTTCCTTTATATTTATCTGTGTATCGTCTAATTTTTTCCACCTGTGCTGAAATTTTTAGTTTGTGGTTTGCGATAGTGCACGATAGATCGTGTTCTCTTCTGATATTGTGCATTGCTTTTATTACATCTATCTTTCTTAGTATTTTTGTTGATCTATTCCCTCTTCTATAGCCTTCTAACAGTGACACTTTTTGCCTTAGTTGCTTTATATTTTTCTCTATTCGATACTTCCATGCTGGTATTCGATCCCCCCCCCTTTCTTTCCCTCACTACTGTGTGTTCTTGTGGTAGAACTTTATCAGTTATTAATTTAGCAGCACAGTAACATATCCTGTTTACTTCTGTTATATCACATGGATCTCTATAGACAATCCTAATTACTGTGTTAATTTGTTTTATCAGCCTACTGACTTTTGGGGTTTTATTGACCTTCTGCAGTCTATTTCTTTCGTTGATCTTAATATATCTTCTTCTTCTTTTCCCGGTAAGGGGTCGCCACAGCGGATCACCTGTCTGCTCATGATTGGCAGTGGAGTTTTACAGTGTCGAGTTGCCAGCCCGGCGCTCAACCTTCCACAGAAGGCACACACACACACACACACACACACACACACACACACACACACACACACGCCTAGGGCCAATTTAGAGTGTCCAATCCACCTACAGCATGTCTTTGGGATGTGGGAGGAAACCGGAGCACCCGGAGGAAACCCACGCAACCACAGGAAGGACATGCAGACTCTGCACAGAAGACACCCCAGCCGAGGATCAAACCGGGATATCTCTCTTGCTGTGAGGTGACAACGCTAACCGCTGCACCACCACGGCCACCCGTTGATCTTAATATATCTATGTCCATTAAATCAAGCAACTCTTCCCTTGGTTCATTTTCTTCCAGACTGAGGGCACATCCTTTGTTTTCCATTTCTTCCAGGCATTCTATAGAAAGTTCTATAGCAACTTCCTATGGCACCTTCTCTTCAATTTCAGCCTGTGCCATCTGTTGGTCTGTCATATGGGAACTCAATGGCCTATCACTCATCAACATTAACTGCATCACAGTTTCCACAGTCTCTTGTTCCTTCCCTTGCTGTCTAGCTTCAGATGAAAGTTTATACTGGTTTCCTGTGGAAGGCTCCAAAATATGTTATAGGATCATAGGAAGTTACTAGGCTATTGGCCGTGAGGCCCTTAAGTCTAGCCAAGAGTTTAACCCATGTTTAGACGATCTTGACATGGCATCTGACCGACTGCTTCCTGTTCCACTGGTTTCCCCTTAATTTGGATATCCATTGCTCTATCCTGTTGCAGTGCTTTCTGAATTAGATTTTCTACACTGAATCCTTTACTTTGTAGGTGCTCCATAACCTCAAATTCTATTTCTTTAACTTCTCCATTACTAATCTCCTTTTCTACTTTTCCTCTTAGTCTTATTTTTTGTATTGTAAAGTTTTCCATGTCCAGATTCCTTTGCCTGTACTTCTCTTCAAATATCTTTGGTGCTGCTCTTTTTGTATTGGTTAGTTTTGCTTTCTCCTTTACATAAATATTACACCACATTAAAATCTCTTTTCCTTTCCCATGTCCATATTTCTTCTTCAGATGTCTGCTGACCTTCCTGCTGCTTATTCCGGGGACTCGTTTCATCATGCTTTGATGTAGTCTGTGTTAGATCTTCTACATTAAATTCTTCACTTCACAGGCACTCCATAACTTCAACTTCTGTTTCTTTAACTTCTGCTTTACTAATCTTCTTTTCTACATTTCATCTTTTTGATATAATAATTTTTTTATTATGAAATTTTCCATATCTGGATGCCTTTGCCTGTATTTCTATTCTAACATCTTTGACACTGCCTTGTCTATATTAATTTATTTGTCTTTCTCCTTTGCATAAATATTGCATCATGTCAAATCTCTCTATTTCCCATGTCCATATTTCCTTTTTATACTTTTCAAAAACATCTAGGTTTTGTTGTTTACATTTTCACACAGAGGCTTCTTTTTCCAAAAAAATCCAAACAAATTCCAAACAAATCAAAGTATCTTGATCTATACACGTGTTTTCAAAAATCTGTTGTATTGAGCACAAATTTTCATTTGAGGCTTCTGACAGTTTTTCCTGTGGAAGTATTTTCCTTTCCTCTAATTTATCTCTTAATCTTTTTGTATATCCTCTGTTTGGAAAGTCTGGGCTTTTTGCATAATAGTAACAATACATAATTTCTTTCTTATCCTCAATACTCCACTCTATCGTCTTTATGGCTCTTCTTTTGCATATGAGTTTTTGTGGACTGCTCCTTCTTTCTACAACAGGGGGGGCATCCTCCCCCTGAGCCTGGCTTCGTTGTAGGAATGTGACTGTGTGATAATCATTATGTTGACTACGAGTTTCTATGTAACTGTAGAGTTCGTCACTAGTATGAAATGGTCAACTGAAGGTGCAGTCAACAACTGATTATACACTTGCATGTGTATACATAAAGTTGGGAAGTGAGGAGGGACGGTCATCCACATAGTGGGTGCAGGGGGCTTACCCTTCTGCTCAAACAATTATTTGGTTCTATGCAGATACATTTCTCATCTGTTATATTCCTAATCAGTTCTGATAACAGTGTTTTTTTAAACAAGCACGCCTCAAATAGTAATAGGGGAAGCAAAATACAGTCACATGCTGTTTTGTGCAATTCCTTAGACAAGTCCAACACAGCAGTAATCAATTACTTTTATCTTTGTACAACAATGCAGTTAATTTGACCAGAGATATAATGAAACTGTCCTAAGTATGTAGATTATGTGCGCTGTACTGCTAAAATGAGACGAATGAAAATTCTAGTCTGTGGCCACCTGTGCCTATGCTGGGCACCAGAGACAGTCTGATGCAAATGGGATGCAGTAAATGTATTTACCTCAACAAAAAGACAGAGGTGAGATGATGTGATCACAAAGGCTAGAGCTGAGATTCTGCCAGGAACAATTTGAGCAACCCTAGGTAGGAATTTCTATAGACATTCTCTTATTACACATCACTGACAATGACCTTACCACAAACTTACCCTATGAAAAAGTACAGGATCCTGGAACTGTAAGCAGCATGCTTAATTTGCAGTCACACAAAACGTGCGTGGTCAGACAATGTGTAGCAGATTACATGAAATGGAGCACACTCACAGAAAGGGATCCAGGAATTGTAAGAAGCATAGTAAGAAACTAATGTGGTCAGACAATATGTGGCAAATTAAATGAAAGGGAGCACAGGCACAGAAAACCCTTAGAGACTGGAATTGTAGGACCTCATACATGTTACTGGCACCTTGTGAAAGACATTAGCAGCACCATTTCTCACCTTCTGGCACATTTGATACACAATGTCATGAATTTATACTTCACTTGAGTATGGCAGCTGTACCATTACTGAGAGAGCCTCAATAAATGTATTGCAGTGGCTATATTTCAGCTAACACTACAATGAAGTGCATTTTCCGTATGGCATGTAAGACTTTTTACAGCAGCATACAAAAGTCTAAAGTCATACAATAAAAGGCTTGACATTTTTGTAGTACAATAGCAAATGGACATTACCAAGCTTGTTGGGATAGTGTCAATATGTCAAGTGTCAGTGATCTGCTGTATGAAAAAAAGCACAACGCATATGAGATTAAATTGTGTAGTAGGAGAGTAACAATCCAACATAGATGATATGGGAAAGTGCAGACCTGCTGGAACAAAATGACACGAGATGAGCAAGAGCTATAAATGTAGCAGCAGATATTCATGAAGGTTTCCAGCAAAAGTTAAACATATGAAAAGTAGTGTAGATCAGCATTAATATCACCACATTAATATACATGACACATACATTCCATTAGATACTGATAATCATCCGTGAAAAGTTGTGAATAATATGTCACGTTTCATATTTCTTGGACATGATAGCAAGATTATAAGTGTGCAACTAACACATGCACAGTGTGGCAGTAAAAAACAACAGACAAAGTGTATTCTGTGTAAGATGTACACTGTGTGATTTACTAACTGCTGTTTATGCAAATTTAAGCCATATAAGACAACTTTTGTCATATTTGCTTCAACGATGCATTAGTAGACCTGGCACCAACTAAACTGTGGATGGTTGCTGGTCCCATGGCACACAGGGATGAAGCCCTGACTATGACCCAGAAAAGTAGTCTTCAACTAGTGACACAGATGCTGGAGGAAACAGGTGGGGAGGATATGACTAAGTGGTTGGTGCTAGCCCACATATCCTGGGAGAGGGAGGCAGCATTAGGCTGCTACATTAGCGCCATCTGCTGGAGAGTGGATGCACAGTGAAGTACATACTACCAACTCTACGGTCGTCATAAGCAGAAGTGCACATGCACTCCACGACAGGCAGCTATTGTGAAGCTTACAGTGCTGATGCAGGGGATTCAGTTATTGTCACCTGACCAAATTAATGATTTGGTCTTTTCCATCTAACTCTTGGCTTCTAAATAAGGGAGAGGGATGAAGAACTAAGGACCAAGGAACAAATGGGTCAAATGATGGACCCAAGCCTATGTCCTAGTTGGCAGGTGCCAGTGAGCTATCTAGGGAGGAAATAATGGGTTACAATACTCTCTCCATGCCTAGGATGGGCCCAGAATACCTCCCAGGAGGAGACTGGTGAGCTCCCCTAAGGGCCCAGTTCCCATTCCTCAGGAGAAGGAACAAATGGGTAGAGGGATTCTTCAGCAGTTCAAATGAGCAGGAGGGAAGAATATAAGTTTGGAATCATGCACTCAGAGGGTGGTAGTAAGGAAAACCAGCATGAAGGAGTAGGGTGACATGCAGACATCACAGAAAGAAGGTACAGTAGGATGCAAATCTTGAGTAATATGTACAAATGGATAAACCAGGGGAAAAAAACAGTAAAAACTCAGGAACCACATACTCTTTTTAGAAATAAATTCACCAACAAGCTTTCACAAAGATTCTTCTTCAGATTAATACATATATGAAAATTCCCATACCCATAAATATTCATCATGTCTCATGACTTCAGTTAAAATATGCTTTCTAAAATGTCTGGCTTTTAAGGCTTTTTATACTCACTTTTCCATTTAATCCTGGGACTCCTTAGCTCTAAGCATATTAATCTATTTATATACCCTATTCTCTGACTCTGTTTTAATATCACCTCTCCTTATAAGGTCATATATAAAACCAGTACAGCAAATTTAAAACAATGCTCCTCACTAATCTCCTTTATATGTTTATATAAAGCATTCATATTTATACACCTTCTAATATCTGAAAGGTGATCACTAATCCTTTCCTTTAACTTCCTTTTAGGAAGTGCAATTGTTGCGCCTTTCAAGGCTTAATACTAATGATGTAGACTTTAATATGCAGAAGGATGAATTATTAAATAGCCTAAGTGAAAGGAGTTACAGTATTATATCATTAAATAAACAACAGTCAAGAATGACGACTAAATTCCTATAAAGGGGGGTGCATACTCAATCTGTGTAGGCAAGCATTTTTCTTGACCTATTCCTTGAACACCCTTGTATTTAGTTCCCATTCTTCAACCGTGTAATATTAATATCTAAAAAGTTCAAGGCCACACTGCACTATAAAGTTTAGCAAAGAAAGCCAATAAAAAGCACAATGCTAACCTACTACATTCAAGTAAAAATTATTCTATTATACTTTACTAAACTCAATGATGTCAAGAAAAGCAACCCTACATGTAATCCTAACCACATTTACACTCTACTATAAATAACAACCTACCATTATATCCCCAAACAAACAAGCTCTAAATTTCAAAAATAAATACTTCTCCCCTTTCACAAATGACACCACTTTCCAGCATCACTGCAGCTATCCCTCCTAACAAATTGCAGTAACCCAAACATCAGATGCTTATATATATATATATCTATATATATATATATATATATATGGATTCCATTCACTTGGTCGAATTACACTTGGTCAAAAATGATTCCAAGCAGTTCACTTCACTGAAAGCTCACTTGACTGAAAGCTCACTTGGTTGAAAATGGAATATAGCCCCTGCCCCACTGCAGTGCAACCCTGGAGTGAGAATATTAAATAAGGGGGGTGTGGGGGGCTACGCCCCCCACATTATGCTAACAGTTTTTACTAAATATATACATATCAATGCATTTCTAATAGATATACCTTCTCATAACAGTGAATACATTAAAATTATGTGGGGGGCTACGGCCCCCACACTCCCCATTGTAGGGGGCTGTGCCCTCCCCCCCCCCCCTTATTTAATATTCTCATTCCAGGGTTGCACTGCAGTGAGGCAGGGGCTATATTCCATTTTCGACCAAGTGAGCTTTCAGTCAAGTGCAATGCCTGGAATCATTTTCGACCAAGTGTACGGAATCCATCTATATAGATTTTTTTTTTTCATTCCCTTTTGCAAAATTTCACAGTTACATACTAACTACTTCAAAAAATCCTCTCCTTCTCCATCAAATGTATACTAGTCATCTAAATCCTACTCTTAAGAAGCTATATGGAATCAATCCCTGACCCAAAGCACACTTCATTAAAACTCTCTCTATTGCCATGATTAGCACTTTAAATGAACTTAAACAGTACCACTCCTTCACAAAAACAAATAGCAGAAACACTTTTAATGCAAGACCAGGGAACAGATACAGCAGTGAAACCTTTTTCCTCTTTAAAGAAAAAGTAAACTTATGTATGTACCATAACGATAGATCCATGTTATTTGTCTCCATCTAATTCAACCTGCAGGTCTTCAGATTCAGCTCAGATCCAACACTGGCCAATTCCATAGTCTTCAGACTCTTTTGGCTTCACCCCCTTTACCCACAACTCCCCACTCCTCACCCCAATTCTCAGACCGAGTTTGCCCCTTGATGATCACGTTCAATATATCCACTAAAAAGGTTACCTAACCAAGGAGGATGTAGGCTTCCAAAGATAAGAAACAGACCACCTCCACTGTCTGGTCATCACAGAAGTGGAAAATTGCCATGTCAACCAAAGGCAGCAGAGAGACAGGAGGGGGGACTGAATCAGATGGAGACGTACAACACAAATACATAACTTCTGTATCTGATGTCTGCTCCATCTGACTTCAGCCTGCAGGATGGAGACCCCAACCATGAAAAATTCCTCAGGAGGAACTAAGGAAGGATATTCCGCAACACAGTGGAGCCAAAGGAAGCAATGGATTTAGATTGCATATCTTGCTTATAATGGGACATAAAAGTGTGGTGACCCAGCCAAGTAGCAGCTGCTCAAGTATCATCTACTGATACTCCAGAAAGGAAGGCTGTAGATGTAGCCATTGCCCTTGTTGAATAACCATAAGGCTTACATGGAAAAGTCTTCCCTTTCAAAGAATATTCAAACAAAATGCAATCTGACAACCACTTGGATAAATTCACTTTAGACACAGGCAAGCCCAGCCTAGACGTTGTAAAGGATACAAATAACTGACTGAATTTTATGAAAGCTTTGGTATGGTCCAAATAAAATCTTGGTTGCCTATGTACATCCAAACAATGCAAAAGGTATTCGCCTACATTGGGGAAATTAAGAAAAAACACAGGGAGATGAATAGAACTGTTAAGGTTATTCTCAGAGGCTATGTTTGGCAGAAAAGAAGGGTGTGTATGAAGAGAAACCCTGTCTTTATGGAACACCAAATAAGGAAGAGAAGAATCAAGAGCTTGCAACTCCAAAACCTTCTTGGCAGAAATAACTGCTACCAAAAACAAAGTTTAACAAGACAACAGCTTCATGTCAGAAGAAGCCGAAGGTTCAAATGGAGAGCCTGCAAGAATTTGCAAGACAAAAGGCAAATCCCAGGGAGGAAACAGATCCCAAACTGGGGAGCGTAGCAAAAAAGTACCCTTGAGGAATGACTAAGAAATCTTGAGGAGAAGCCACAGGCACATTATCCTTGCCAACATGAAAGTTGCAGAAAGCAGCCAAAAGATGGCACTTTAATCATAGAAAAACTTGAACCTAACTGAAACAACTCAGCGGGGAAATCCAAAATGGATTCCAAAGGGGTACAGTCCCCCAGATTCTGCCCTCATAACAAACCTTCTCCATTTACTGGAATAAGCTTTCCTAGTGGAATACTTTTGAGATGAGGACAATATGGGAACAACAGCCTGTGAAAGCTTGATATTTCTGGCCATTAAAGGAATTGGAGGAACCATGTGGTTAACTTGAGGGATTGTAGGTTGGGGAGGATTCAGACCTTCTGGATGAGAAATGAGATCCAGAATGGGATCCAGTACTCAGGATACTTCAAAAGAGGCCAAAGGAAAGGAAACCACACATGATGAGGTCAAGAAGGGGATAAGAGGATCACAGTAGTCTGCAGCGGGGTGCTATCTGAAGAAATGTTGTCATCAAAAGGACTGGAGGACAAGCATAAAGAAGTCTCAGGGGCCAAACAAACACCAGAACCTTCCTAAGTGACTATTCTGGAGGGGAAACTAGGGAGTAAAAGCTGATGCACTTGTTGTTGGACAGGGAGGGAGAATAAGTCACAACACAAAGTGTGCCAACTCAGAAAAATTCAAACTGCAACCTTTGGATTTAGGGACCACTCATGAGGCAGCAGAATGCTCCTGCTGAGGCTGTCGGACAGAAAGTTGGATTTTCCCAAGATGTGCATTGCCACCAGAAACCACTCAGAAGAATCGCCTTTGCCAAATTCTCATGGCATCCTGACAGAGAGGCTACGAACGTGTTCCCTCTGCTTATTGAGATACCAGACAAAAGACATGCTTGTCCATCTGTATTATAATCACACCTCTGGAAAGGGTGTCCTTAAAAGCCTGCAATACATGGAGAACTGCTCTAATCTCCAGAACACTGATGTTAATACAGGCCTCAACAGATGACCAAGACCCTTGAACCATCCTCCCTTCAAAATGTCTCCCCAGCCCAGGAGGAAGGCATCCATGATGACCATGGCCAAAGGAGATGGAAGAACAAAGTCTCACATTGGTTACTGAAGGAGACTGCAACCACCAATGAATTTGGTCAAGACACATCTTCATCAGCCATACTGGAAAGTCCATTGGATGAGTAATGAAAGAACATAATGAACAGCCAGAGACCACTGCAGGGCCCTCATAAGATATCTGGCTAAAGGAACTAACCTTACAGATCATGCCATAAGCTCTATAAGTTTCATAACTGCATAAACCGGAGGCTTGGAGGGTGCAAGCACTGACAAGACCTGAGCAAAAAGGCTGAAAACTCTGAAATTTGGAAGTCTGGAGATTTGATAGATCATATCCAGGTGACAACCTATGAATTCTAAAACCTGAACAGGCTAAAGTCTCATCTCAGGATAACTGACTGTAATGCCTAAATGGTCGTACAGATGAAGTAAGGTATCCCTGGTCATACTCAATGATGGTCTTTTGTAGGGTTGATGAGGAACAAATTGTCCAGGTATGGAAAGACTTGAAATCTCTGCAGCCAGAGCCAGGTTACGACCACTGTCATGCACTAGATAAACACCAAGGGAGCTGTGGTGAGGCCAAATGGCAAGGCCCTGAACTGGTAATAATTTTCCCCAGCCAGAACCACAGAAACATCTTGGAGCTCCTGCCTATCTTGATATGATAATGGGCATCCTTGAGGTCTTCTGTGTACATCCAATCATTCCTCCTCACCATCCAGAACTTGGTCTTTTTCACAAACTGATTTAAACTGCTTAAATCCAAAATTAACCTGAAATCCTTGCTCTTTTTTGGTACTAAAAAGAACCTGGAATAGACCCCAGATCCATGATGGTCTGGTGGGACCTCCTGGATGGTTTTATTTGCAAGCTGCTTGTGACAGCCTGTGCCAGTGGGCATGCAGTCTAAAGGGGTGGAAAGTCTGCGAGCTGCTTTTAACGAAAGTTTGGAAACTCTGAAAAGGGAATGTAATAACCTGTGGATACGACTCTTAACACCTATGTGTCTGATGTGATGGCTTCCTAAGCTTTTGGGTGAAGAGCCAAACAACCTCAGACTTTCTTCAGAGTAGAACAGTTGGGCAACCCTTTAGAGTTGTTGAAAGGGCCCACCGGAGAAATCCCCAAAGAAACCCTGATTCTGTGGACCACACCTACCCATCATGATTAGCCCCCCCCCCCCATCCACTGGAGGAAGACAGTTACAATTTTCTGAAGAAGAGATACTTACCCCCCCCCTTCTTCCTTGAAAAGATCCATTAAGGGTGGCAAAGCACACTCCAAGGGTGGATAGCATCTTCCCATCTTGGTCCTCATTAGCGTATCCTTAACTTTCTGTCCAAACAAGGAAGATCTATTGGAACAGGTGCTTGACAAAAGATGCCTTAAGCAATCCACAAAGTTACACAAATGCATCAAAGCATGGTGCCACATGGCAATATTGAAGTCAGCTGCTCGAGATGCTCCATCAGTCATGTTTGAAATCAGCCTCATGGAAACATTAGCAATGGAAAGCAGGGTGCACAACTGAATCTTCAGCATCTTCTGAATCTCTGAAGACTGCTGCATCTTGAGATTTCTTGACACTTCAGACAGCAAGTCACATAGATGTTTTGTCAAGTGTGATGGGTAATTAAGAGCTCTCTGTGCAAAAGTGGACAAGGCACAGAAGTGCTTCCCTAAATGATCCAAAGCCTTCTGCCTTCATTTCTGCTATAAGCACCATGGAAAACCTACCCCACAGGGGGTAAGATCACATTCCACCAGGGCTGCATCTACCTCTACAGCCTTTTTCAGAGGAGTCCCTACCAGGGACATCCTAGAAGCTGCTACCTGGAGTTCTGTACATACCTTCACCAAGCATTACCACATGCCCATTTTTTCTAAATCCAGGGCTGGTTTTGCCACTGCAGTCTTGCAGGGCTTAATTGCTGGCCCTAATGCTCTCCTCCTTTCCTTAGCTTTGGGAATCAACCCAAATGTGATGACTGCAACAGTGAAACGTGAAAAACATACTACAGTTGTGTACACTTACCATACCATAAATGTAGATGTTCGAGTGTATTCACTGTTGCAGTCCTGGTTACCCTCCCTCCAGCCCCCTGACTTCTCTTGACTTTACCTTTCCTTCTTGTTTGGTGTATTTAAGCTTTCTGGTGTATTTGCTTTTTGATGGAGATGTACCATAACATATAATAACTTCCCATAGTGAGGGCACCTGACATCTGGGGTAAGAAAAACTGATGTAATGGCATCAGCTGCATGTTGTTATACCCCTGACGACCTGACGTCATGGAAGAAGAGACAGCATCCGACACAGGAATCCAAGACTCTGATATTCAGGCCGGCTGAGGGCTACCTGCAGGCAAATAACACAAACGTGATGACTGCAGCAGTGAAACAAGAAGAACATCCGCATTGACTGCTAGACCCTTACTCCAATGTGGTCGTTCCAGGGGTGGGTGGGGAAGTGAGGATCTTATTTGGCTTCTTGGGAACAGGCTCTACCATGGCCCAGTCTCTGTGCTGGTGAAGTAGTCCCAATAAGTCACCAAAAGAGGTGGTCACCAAAAGAGGTGTCATCTCACGGAGACTTACGGGAACCTTCTCCTTCCTCGAGGTCAGTATCCTCAGTGAGAGACTCATCCAGGGAGTCAAGGTGTTTCTTCTTACACTTTCTCTTCCCTGAAACTTTCCACTCAAATAAAGGTATGGAGGAAGAATTGGGAAGCACTGCCATGGGGACAGGATCATGGTCCACTGGCACAGGCTATCCCAGTAGCAGACTGATGACTGCTCACAGGCACTGATGAGAAAGAGGTAGGGACACTGGCTGGAGAAACACAACCCTTCTCCTAAGGAGGAGAACATCCTGGCTGTAACTGAAAGCTGAACAGGAAGCTGGCCTCTTGAGGTCAATGGTCCCAGCACACAAAGGTACCAGAGACAACCCAGATCCGGGAATCATCACACCTAGCCCTGACACTGAGATCCACACTGAGCTGTCCAAAGCTGAATCCCCAAGTGGAAGAGGTGATCCCGAAGCAGGGACAGTCATCCACAACCGGGAAATCCAGACTTCAACGCCATGGCTCCAAGGTCCCGATGGCCCAGAAGTCAAAGAAACCAAGAAATGAGTCAAAGCCAAAGATGGTTAAGCTGTCGAATCCGACTTGGAGATTGGGAAGGTAGCCAAGTCAGATCCAAAGGGGCAGAGGGAAGAAACCAAAAGGATGAAGCAAATAGTCTTAGCACTGGACTTAGTCTCAAGAGGATAAGGCCTAATTGCATCTCTGTCTGCAAAAAAGACCTCATCAGCTGCTCCAAATCAGAAGTTTTAATATTGCTCACCAACCTCGATGACCAGACAATGCCACCAATGGGGGGCTTCGATGATCGTTTAGAAGAAGCTGACCCCATCTGCTGGTTCCAAACAGGAGAGGCTCAGAAATGGGTCAGGGAAGGTGAGAACTTCAGCAACTGCTCTCATAGAGTGGAAGGCGTAAAGGGGAAAGCTAATCTACCAGAAGGGGGCCTTTTGAGCAGGAAGGAGTTTGGAAGGCTCGGAGCTGGAGCCAGTTGTCAGTATCAATGAAGATACGTCTCCAAGAGGATGCAGCCGATACTGGCACCAGGGCAGGAAAAAGGTCCAGTGAGCCTGAGGAGGAAGGACCAGGGACAGGGGAAGAAGAGGATCTCTTCTAATCACCTTTTGAAGATCTGGAGTCCCATGGGTGGTGATTCTCAGACCCGACCTTTGGAACGGAGATAGAAGCCATAGAAGGAGCAGAAGGGCAGTCAGAAGGAAAAGTCCTTTGAGGACCAACTTGGCCCTATGCTTACTGATGGCTCTGGTCCTGAAGCCCTCGCAGATCGAGCACCTGGAATCCAGGTGGAATGTTCCCAGGTAATACACTCAATTTAAATGCATGTCCTGTGAAGGCAACTTGTGCCCACAGGCCACATAGCTTTTAAACCCCTTATCCATGCCAAATGCATGATAGAAAAAAACAACCTACTATACTAAAAATCCTAACAAAAAGAAACAATAAACTAAGCCTAAATAATAATAATAATAATAATAATAATAATAGATTTATCAATCAGAGACTCCCTATGCTGTGGAATAAAATCCCGGTCCATGTGAGGCAGAGCACCTCGCTAGCTCTGTTCAAGAGAAATCTTGACCTGTGGATGGGAGATCGTAGGTTTACCCCGGGAATCATCTCTGTGTCACTGCTGGGCAGAGGCACAACAAACTAATGGGTACAGTATTTTTTCATATAAGGGGTGGCGTAAGCCACAAAACTTTGGGCTAGGCTTATCAATGCCTTAGGGCAGATAGCCTAGTATAAACCTATGAACCTAAGTCCAAGGAAGAAATTACAAAGTTAGTTAAAAAGCTAGAAGTCCTAATGGATGACAAAGAAATATTCAGCACAGCCAACAAACCAACCTACCTACCTACCCTATCTAACTAAGACAAAGACAAAACTAAAACTGAATTTTAGGGTAAGGGATAGCACAAAATCTCAACAAAAGGCACTACACTGGAGGTACCTGTAAAGAAAACACTGAGAAGAGCCAAGATCGAGTTCTTAACTGGAACGGTGCCAAACTATATCTGGGAATTGGGGGTGAGGAGTAAGGAGTAAGGAGTTGTGGATAAGGGAAGTGGAGCCAAGCGAGTTCAAAGTATATGGAAGTGGCCGGTGTTAGCTCCAAGTTGGATCCCAAAGACCCACATGTTGAAGCCAGATGGAGCACACAACAATCTCACAACCAAAGCTCCTCATGTGATGACCATGATCCAATCAGAACCACATTCACTTTGCACCTTAGCAACCACTCCCCATTAACAAGAATAATTGCATACATTCACCCTCTTGCCAACCTCCACAATTTAAAACACTGAACCCTGACACACTTGAAAGTAGCAGTCCATATACAAACCTACTCATCTTGTGCAACTTCAATATGAATCACCTTATTCCCAAGAAATCTGACATTACTGATTTCTTACCAACCTCAGCTTGTTCTAACGTACTCAACACTTAACCATACCAAACCTTCACTCAAGAAATCACACTTTCCTGGACATTATCATCACTAAAGAATCCTATGTTATCCACAATGTTAACATCCTACCTCCTTCAATAAGTTACTATCTCCTTTAACATCATACTCCCATGATTTTAACACCTTTATTGAAGTATCACTTGTGACATAGGCAAATGTACATTTATATAAAAGCAACCCAATTGTTTTAACAAGTTCACATTTACAAACATTATACTTCACATATATCGCTACATAGGGTCTATATTATGCCGTCGAAAATCCTTTCCACCAAACACCACTCTGTCAGTACATATTCATCGAAATTCACTTCTGCGACTTGTTGAATACTTAAAGGGCAAACAAATACTTGCCCCACAACCCAACAGACCTAAATCTACCTCAACCAAACCCACCCATGTGGGGGCTGCTCCCCCCAACTAAATATACCAACTCAGAGATCGCAGTACCCTGGACAAAAGGGCAAAATTGTGTAGTTGGCCAACTACGTCTTTGCCCTTTAAGTATTCAGCGAATTGAGGAAGTGAATTTTGCTGAATACGTGTTGACGGAGTGGTATTCTGTGGAAAGTTTTCGGCGGCATAATATAGACCTGCTATATATCATATAATCTAAGCAACTTTACACAAATTATTCAATCCCTACCTTTTTTTTTTTTTTTTTTTTAAAGAAACATCTTTATTAAACCATCACTTATGACATAGGCAATCACATTTACACAAATGAAAACAAAGTACACCGACACAATCCTAGCTGCAAGCATTTTACATCACAAACCATACTGACACACTCCCTGTTGCAAACATTATACAATCACTTATAATCTACCCAATCATTTTCAAACACTACATAGCTCATTTAAGTCCTGCCTTCTTTTAAACCTCATTTCTCCCGTATGTATTGTTCCCACAATTTCTATTTTTTTCTTATGTAGTTTGCTCCTACCCTTTTCTAAATATCTCAATTCCAGTTGTTTTACCTCTTTTATTAACTTCACTACTTCTAGTATAGATGGTTTAAATTTTGACTTCCATTTTCTAGTAATTGCTTTATTAGCAGCCACCATAATTAGACATAACAAGTCTTTAGAATATCTAGGCAATTCCGATTATGTTATCATAGCTCAAAAAAAATCATCTCCCTCATCACACCAATCTGTTTACCCAGCATTTTAGACAATCCATCTGGCAGTGAATCCTTAAATTCCACAAACTCACCACACTCCCAGAAAATATGTTCCCAATTACATCTTTCTTCTCTGTCACACCGCCAACATTTGCTGCCTGTCTGAGGAAAATTTCTCTGGAGTCTACCTGAGGTAGAAAAATATCTATGTAAGCACTTCCAAGCAAAAATCCTACATCTTCTAGATTTTGTTGCATATTTGGGAGACATACATATATCATCCCATTGTTTCTTTGTGAATTGCTTATTCAGTCTCTCTTCCCAATCCTTTCTAATCTCCTCTAATCGATTCTTATAGTTATCCTGCAATATTTTGTATGCTCTACTAATTATTCCTTTTTAATGGCAGTTTCTGTTCTACATTCTACTAAAAACTCTAACAGTCTTTCATTTAGGACCCCTTTATTTCTTTCTCTTGGCCTATACTCTGATATATTTGCATTATATTTAGAACCACTGGCATAGTCCCGTGATTAAACCACCACCCTTGCTTTGTACTTTCCACTCAAACACTTAATAGTTTGTCCAGAAGTTGAAGCAAAATCTTTCTCAAATGCATTGGGAAGAATTCTCAAATCTCAATGACCCAGAAATATTAACTACTTTAGTGACCTACCTACTCATTTCACTTCAAGGCACATGCTTCTTTTGATCTTTAGACTATAAAAATATACAATAAATGGTTAACAAAGGAACTCAAATCACTCCATAAACATAGGGAAGCTGCTTGGAGGACAAGAATAAAATATTCATCCAAAGAAACAGCACTCTGACACGCACTTTAGCTAAGAAAGCCATCATGGGGCACAAATCTAACTCGGATACAAGCTTTCAGAATGCCATAAACTACAACCAAAGGGAATTTTGGAATACAATACACAAGATAATGTTAAAACATCCTCAGAACAACTCACACCTTCTGACTTCCTAAGGAAATTTCCATCCATCTTTCCAAACTGCTCTATGCCTACAGTTACTGTACCTCAATTGCCGATCATAACTGTACCTCAGACAATCCCAATTCTATTTTAAAATAATAAAAAACAAATAAATAGAAGAGCCATTGACAATATGCCCATAGATGCCGACCACCTGGAACAGACAACCTCAGCCCCTGGATCATTTAATTAGCAAAAGATTACAATCTACCAACCCCAACACCTGCACAATTTATATCTCACCAGAAATACAACTGCTTCAATTTGGAAATACGTCAGAGATGAGTCAGTCCCCATAACAAAATAAAGCTACCGATGCCAATGACTTTAGACATCTCAGTCCTGTCAACGACTGGAAAAAATTTTAGAAAAACTTAACAACCAGTAAGGAAACCACATAAAAACTTGCAAACATTTAGTTACCAACAGCACTAGCTTTGGTCTAGAAGTGCCATGACCCCTCCAACATACTTTCACAGACATCCTAATTTTCAGAGATAAAGCACTAATAACTGGCATAATCTTTGTTTACTACACAAATGCTCTTGACACTGTCAATCACCCTCTCCTACTATACTCCCCAACTACAACCAGCTTCAGTCCAGATGCTGCCTTATAATTTAAAGATTTTCTGTCTTGGAGACACTTCAAGGTAAGGGTTAGACCTACATCCTCTCCTGTAGCTCACATCTATAAGGTTGCCTCACAAAACTCAAGACTTTCTCTTGTTTTCTTTTCTCAGTCAAAAACTTCCCTTGGGACACCCCTCCTCTGGCTCACTTCTAATGAGTACAGCTGATATGGTCATCTAGATACAGCCCCACTCCTGCCATCATAAAAGAGCAGCTTGAACTTGACTTGATCTCCCTAATTAACTGGCCAACCAGATACATCTAACACTCAACATCAATATTAAAAAACACAGTGCTCTTCACAACTCTATCAAAAGTCTCCAAATTCTACATCTCCTGGTCCATCTCTCGAAACCAAAACCAGCTGCTGGAAAAAGTGCCATACTACAGATACCATGGATTCTAACTAGACCCTTCTCAACTTCCAGTATTAAATTCAAGTTACTAAAGCAAAAGTTAATAAAGTATTATGCTGGTCCAGGAAAATTTCCCACTTTCTCTCTCCAGAAGTTAGGGCAGGAATATTTATTTTTATTTTATTGTTTGTTTACCAGGATAGTCCACTGGGCTGAGAAGAGTCCATTTTCAAAGGAGTCCTGGGGAGAAAAGCTCCATAAAAAGACAATTATAGAATGTTACAAATCATACGCAACTAAGTGTTAAAAGTTACAATCTGCAAAAGGAATTACAAAAATTAGAAGTTATGTACCTACCATAACGTTCCATGTTAGTTGTCTTCTCTCGCTTTCCTTTCTTGCTGGATGGGTTCGGAGCCGATCCTCGGCTCTGACTCGGCACTTGCTAAGCTCGAGAGCTAATTTTACCAGCTCGAGGCAACCCTATATCCCATGATGCAAGGCGTGACTACCCCAGATCTCGTTTGGTAGCTATGAAAAAACCCTGCCAGTAACCTTCTTCCCAGAAAGGAAGAAGAGGAACTAAATGTGGAAAGAAAACAAAGCAAATAACCACTAGAGAGTAGTGACACTTCCTACTGGGAGCCCATAGAAAGAATGAACCGTACCCAGAGTACAATTTCAAGGTCTGTCCAGGCTAGGGGGAAGGAGGGAAGGACGCAAGAAAGAAGGCGAGAGAAGACAACTAACATGGAACGTTATGGTAGGTACATAACTTCTAAATGTTAAGTTGTCAAACTCGCCTTCATTCTTGCTGGATGGGACCGCGTCCCTAGCACCTCTATCCTGGGTGGCTCAATGGAACAGACTCTTGAGAACTGTGGAACCAAAACTAGCCCTGTCCCTGGAGGCCAAGTCCAATTTGTAATGAGAGACAAAGGTGTGAGGAGTGGCCCAAGTGGCTGCCGCACAAATGGTGTCAATAGGTAGCCTATCCTGAAATGCTGTGGAAGTGGCTAGGCGCCTGGTAGAATGTGCGTTTGGTTTCGCGGGCAGTTGCTTGCCCCTAAGGAGATAAACATGAGAAATGATAGAAGACAGCCATCTGGATAAGGTCACCTTGGAGACCGAAAGACCTTTCCTGTTTTCTGCATAAGAAACAGTTGATCAGATTTGCTCAATTGTTTAGTTCTGTCCAAGTAATATCTGAGTTGGCGATGGACATCCAAACAATGAAGTTTCTGTTCAGCTTTGTCCGAATAGTTAGGGAAAAAAACTGGCAAATCAATAGATTGGTTAATATTCGTCTGGGAAGCAACCTTGGGCAAAAAAGATGGATTAGTTCTTAAAGATACTCTATCTTTGTGGAAAACTAAGTATGGGGGACGGACACAGAGAGCATGTAGTTCAGACACCCTCCTGGATGAAGTAACAGCAACCAGAAAAATTGTCTTCCAGGAAAGAAATTTTAATGAGCATGTAGCAGCCGGTTCAAAGGGGGGTAGAATCAAGGATGCCAGCATTAAATTCAGGTCCCATTGCGGAGGGGGATCTTTGATTGGAGGTTTCAGGAGAAAGATCCCTCTAAGAAAGGCTTTGCAAAGCTTGTGAGACATTAAGTTTTGATCCGCTAAGCCAACATGAAAATTTGAGATTGCTGCCAGCTGGACCTTAACTGTAGAGGAAGAAGAACCCGATTGAAAAATCTCAGCTAGGAAGTCCAAGATTGACTGCACTGGAGCAGTAAAGGGATCTATGTCTCAAGACTTTGCCCAGAAGGAAAAACGTTGCCATTTACTAGTATAAATCCTTCTGGTAGAGGACTTTAGAGAAGCTACTATGATATCTCACATGGATTAGAAATCATAGGGAGCCTGGCTAAGGAAGGAAGTGGAGCAACCAAGCAGTGAGGTTGAGAGAATGAATGGCCTGGTGCAGACGACCCGAATGGTGGGTCAGAAGATCTGGAACTGGATCCAGACGCCAAGGCTGAATCAAGAGATGACGATGTAGGGACGGAAACCAAATTTGTCGAGGCCAGTAAGGTGCAATGAAAATCAACTTGGCTCTCAATACGGTAGCTTTCTGAATCACTTGAGGTATCAGCGGGAATGGAGGAAAGGCATAAAGAAGTCCCCGGGGCCAATCCTGGGTTAGAGCGTCTCTGCGGGGATGGCCTGGTAGTGGAAAGAGGGAGAAGAAGTCTGGGCATTTGCTGTTTTGGGGTGTAGCAAAAAGGTCGCAGCAAGGGACGCCCCACTTCTGAAATATCTCGTCCACTACCGATTGTTTGAGAGACCACTCGTGTGGCATGAGAATAGCTCTGCTCAGCCTGTCCGCTAAGAGGTTGGATTTCCCGGGGATATGCGTTGCTATCAGAAACTGATGAGAGGAGATTGCCCATTGCCAAAGTCTGAGAGCTTCTCGACACAGTGGATAGGACCTGGTCCAGCCCTGCTTGTTGATATACCAGACTACGGACATGTTGTCCGTCTGAACTGCAATAGTCCCTAAAGGAAGAAAGTCACTGAGGGCTTGCAATGTTAAAAGCACTGCTCTCATCTCTAGGACATTTATGTGCAGATGGTATTCTATGGGTTGCCAAGTCCCATGGACCATCCTGCCCTGATAATGCCCCCCCCACCCGATCAGAGAGGCATCCGAAGTGACTGTGGCAACCGGGACTGGGGGAACAAACAGTCGGCCCTAATGGAGTTGCGGAGAAGACATCCACCAGGTTAGGTGACTCTTGAACGATTGCGTCACGAAGATCTCGTGTCGCATGGGGAGCTGCTGGAAGGACCACTGGGTGAACAACATCCACTGCAGAAGACGCATGTGGAAGCGGGCTAAAGGCAGCAGTACGATGGCCGCAGCCATAAGACCTAGCACCTTCAGGACAAATCTAGCCCTGATCTTTTTGCTGAGTAATATGATCTGAACATACTTTTGGATGTCCAGAATTCTTTGGTTTGTGAGTCTTGCTGACATCCCGACAGTGTCTAATTCTGCGCCTATAAAGGTAATAGACTGGCAAGGCGACAGTGAAGATTTTTCGAAGTTTATAGAAATCCCCAATTGGTTGCAGGTGTGAAGAGTGTAGTCTCTGGCCTTGAGAAGTTGATGCCTGGTGGTGGCAGAGAGGAGCCAGTCGTCTAGATACGGAAACACCTGGAATCCTTGACGTCTCAGGTGAGCCGTGACCACTGCCATACATTTGATAAACACTCTGGGGGCTGTAGTGAGACCAAAGGGCAGGGCTCTGAATTGAAAATGACTGGTCCCCAGCCGAAAGCGGAGAAACCTTCTGGAGCG
Source organism: Protopterus annectens (assembly GCF_019279795.1). NCBI lineage: Eukaryota > Metazoa > Chordata > Ceratodontiformes > Protopteridae > Protopterus > Protopterus annectens. The sequence continues at coordinate 1,118,946,341 of NC_056745.1, forward strand.
CCTGTGAATTTTTATATGATAGTACGCATCCTGAAGGTCTATTGAGCACATCCAGTTGTCCTTGCCCAAAAAGGGTACAATGGACTGAAACGTGACCATCCGGAACCTTGCCTTTTTGACAAACTTGTTTAGCTTGCTGAGGTCTAAAATTGGTCTCCAATCTCCCGTCTTTTTGGGAACCAAAAAGAATCTTGAGTAGATTCCGGATCCTACTTGGTCTGCTGGCACTACTTGGATGGCTCTTTTTGCTAGGAGCTTTGATACTTCCAGTTTTGCCAACTCCCTTAGACCGGGTGAAATGTCCGGGAGGGATTGATGAGGAACGGGATATCTCATGAAAGGGATATTGTAACCCTCGGATATGATCGACTGTACCCATTTGTCTTGAGAAAGGGAACGCCAGGCTTTTGGGTACAGCGGCAATCTTCCCCTGACTGCCTCCAAGGGTGGACAGTCGGGCAACACCTCAGGGATGCTGGAAGGGTTTATCAGAGAGAGGCTCTCTGCTACCCTGATTCTGCAGACCCCCTCTGCCCCTAGGACGGCGTCTATTGTTATTACCCCCTCTGCCTCTGGGGGTAAACTGACCACGTGCTTCCGGCGTGCCTCCCTGAGATTTGCGGAACCACATTTTCCCTCCCTTCTGACCTTTGGGATAGGGTCTTGAAAAGGTGGAGAAATGGACTCCAACGGCAGAAAGAGTCTTGCCGTCTTGCTCACACCTGGTCAATGTGTCCTTCACCTGAGGTCCGAACAAAGCCGAACCATCGAAGGGAGTATTAGTGAAGGACGCCTTAAAGGGGTCTGCGAAATTACAAAGCCGCATCCAGGACTGACGCCTAAGTGTCACTCCTGTGCCTGTGGCTCTACTCGCCCCATCGGCTGCATAAGAAATGAGCCGCATGGAGGAGTTAGTTATAGAATTTAGGATTCCGAGCTGTGAGGCAATCTTTTCTTGAGCCCCAGCAGCTGACTGATCCTGAACTACCTCACCTAGTTCCTTGAGAATCTCTCTCTGAAGCCGAGTAAAGTGACAGAGATAGTTTAGCGAGCGCATAGCGAAGGTCACTGAAGAAAACATCCGCTTACCGTACCTATCCATGGTCCTAGAGTCCTTGTTAGGAGGATGGACAGGTACAGAAGGATCGGCAGGTTCCTTCTTGGTGGCAGCCGCCACCACCATGGCATCAATAGGGACACCCTTGGTGAGAAACTGTTTGTCTGAGGGGGCCGTGATGAATTTAGAAGGCCTCCTGGGGACTGGTTCCACAGAATCCGGGGCCGCTCACGCCTTTCGAGCCACTACTTCCATGAGCGGGTCGAAAGGCGGAGACACCCAGGAGGTGGAGGGTCGAGATCCAAAAGCCTCCAGGTATACCGACTCATCCTCGGAGGGGTTAATGGAAGGCCAGTTCCCCCTCTGCTTAAGGAGTTCCAGTATGTCTGAAAATGAGACATCCTCAAGAGGGGGATCGTGGGGAACCCTCCGACTCATCTAAGTCGGTATCTGATGTCGTAGACTCGGGGGAGTCAGTGTGCTTCCTCTTGCACGTCCTCTTACGCAGGGGTTCTCCTGAAGGATCAGGAGAAACCTCGGAAGAGGAAGTTCTTCCCAATGGGGAAACCTGAGGCGATGGATCTCTAGGTCTGGGAGAAAAAGAATGGGAAGAGACATCGACAGGCACCGAAGAGGGAGGAGCTAATGGAATTGAACGTTGACTCAGCTCCGGGGCCAGAACACTCCTCATCACCTCAAAGGCTCCCCTTCCAGGGAGGCCAGAAGACTCCCACTCCGAAGAAACAGGAATCCCCGGTCCCGCCGAAAGAGAAGGCTCCGAGGCCGATGTCGGTGCCGAGCTTACCAATGCCGAAGCTCCAAGAGGGAGAGCGGGGTCGGACAAGGGTCCGATGCCACTCGCCCCCTCGGAGCCGACAAGGGAGACCCGACGACCGTATCCCTCCAAGGAAGGTCTCATGGAGGAAATCGGAGTCGAAGACGACGGAGCCGACAAGGGAAATATCCGCTCCGGCGCACCCACGGTCAATGTTCCGAGAAGCTCCGGCTCCGAACTCTGATGGAGAGTCGGAGGAGGAATTTCAGGGGGATTTGGGAAGCGGTCATCTGCTGAGACGGGCTATGGAGCATCTGGGCCAGTGCCTGTGACTTCAGCAGTCTACTTACCACCCTCTCCAAGTCATGGTCTGACAGCCTTGAAGATTGGCTCCGATGGCTCCGCTCCGAAAGTAGAGGAGATCCCGGAGCCGAGCGAATCGGCTCCAGGGAAGGGGACCAAGATCTTTTCTTGGAAGGAGCCATCGGAGCAGAAGACCCCTTGGTTCCAGATGGAGCCGACAGCTTATCGGCACCAGTCCTGGTCAAGGATATGTCGGCTCCGGCCGGAGCCGACATCGACATAGGTGCAAGTGTATCGGAGCCAGCCAGCACTGATACCACCACCTCAGAGATAGAGAGATCGGCTCCAGCCGGAGCCGATCTCGACTCCGAAGGAGTCGGAGCCACTGCCGAAGGCTTAGAAGCCAAAGCCTGGGCTTTAGGTGGCTTAGAGGGCTTTGCCGACCCAGTCTTGGTCGGGGAACCCTCTGGCTTCAACAAGCCACGTAGAATTAATTTATTTCTACGTTCCTGCAGGACTCTCTGGCTGAAGGAGTGACAAATAGCACAGGAGTCCTGCAGGTGCAAAGGCCCCAGGCAGTACACACAAGAAGTGTGACCGTCTGTCAGAGACATTTTCTGACAGCACGAGTCACACTTCTTGAAGCCTGAGACCTTTACTTCTTTTGACATAGTATGCAACACACACACCAGTCAAACAGTTAACTAATAAAAAGGAGGAAAAACTGACTAAGACACACAGACTTTCCTGACAGAAAAATAATGGAAGGGAGGCTTAAGGCCTGAAGGGAGGAAAAAGTATCCCTAATACAAATTAACAAGGTAATATAGGGCAAGATAGATTAAATAGTATACACCAACTGTTAAGAAAAGGAAATAAGGAAAATGGAAATTTTCCTGACTGACTTTCAGTACAAAATACTAAATTTTTACCTGAGCTGGTAAAAGGAGACCTCTTCGCGAAGCGGCAAACGAGATCTGGGGTAGTCACGCCTTGCATCATGGGATATAGGGTTGCCTCGAGCTGGTAAAATTAGCTCTCCAGCTTAGCAAGTGCCGAGTCGGAGCCGAGGATCGGCTCCGAACCCATCCAGCAAGAATGAAGGCGAGTTTGACAACTTAACATCCACAATTTAATAAAACATTAGTAGATATTTACAAATACATTTGTTCATACAATGGAGAGATAACAGTAGAGGCAAGGGAGATTTATATAGATATCATACGAGAGTTATGTAGGGAAGACGGAACAGGAGGAGTTTAGTGTAGACGTAAGAAAAAGAGGATTATCGGAAGAAGTAGAGTAAAAAGTTAAGAGGTGTAGAGAAAGGTGGATTAGGTGGTGTATTAGCTTAGTGTGAGGTATGGGAAGACAGAGGAAGGGAGAGAAGATTAGGAGGCTTATTAGCTTACTGTGAGGTATGGGAAGAGAGAGGAAGGGAGAGTGAGAAAAGAGGGTGTAACGCTAAGGGAGATTATGTGGGATGAGAGCAGGAACATTCCCAGAGGGATGTGAGATGACAGTGAAGCATGGTCTTAAAGGTAGAGTGGTTGTGGGTGGTATGAATAAGAGGTGATAGGGAGTTCCAGAAGCGTGCTAGAGAAAATGATAGTAGATGTTTGCCTGGTGGATGAGCAGGCTTGTGCAGTGCAATCAGATTCTGGCTATTGGATCTTAGAAGTCTATCAGGTAGATGCATTTTGAGAGAGGAGGCAAGTGAGGGGCAGAGAGAAGCGCTGAGGATAAGTTTGTGGGCATGAATGAGCTGAATGTAGAATAGATGATTGGGCAGCACTAGCCAATTTGTTTGTGAAGGGTGTTGCAGTGGTGGGTGGAGGATTTGCAGCCAGTAAAGAACTTTGCAATTTTGTCATAGCAGGAAGAAAGTTTTGTCTTTGCAGAAGACTGTAGGTTAGTAAGAAGTAAAGGAATGAGGTATGTGGTAGACGGGCCGAGCTTTGTAGAGGGCGTGAGGCAGCGGTTGTGGCTGTAAGGCATACCGAGTTTCTTGTGGGTTTTCTTAATATTTGTTTGTAGATGGGTATCAAAATGCTCGTCAATGAGGACATCTAGTAGTTTGGCCTGGGATACCACCTCAAGAAAGGTATTGTTTTGGCTGGTAATGGAGAATGACTTTTTATCTATGGTGGTGTTTTAGAAGGAGTAAATATCGTAAGTTTAGTTTTTGATGCATTTAGTGCCAGGTGGTTATCTAACATCCAGCGTTCAGTGGAAGTAAAGGCCTCCTGGGTTAATTTTAAGAGAGTAGAGATGGAGGTGGCAGAATAGATGATTCAGGAGTCACTTGCGTATTGGATAAGCTTAGCATTTAGGATGGTCTGCTGGAAGTCATTTATGCAGATATTGAACAGTAGTGGACCTAATATGGTGTCCTGGGGTACACCTGCAGGGGTGTTCAGGAAGGAGGAAGTGGCTTTTTTCCATTTGACTGCTTGTTGCCGGTTAGAGAGGTAACTACTGAACCAGCTGATAGAAGAGAAGGATAGGTTAAGATTAGAGAATTTAGATAGTAGAAGGTTATGAGAGATAGTGTCAAAGGCTTTTGATAAGTCCAGAAGGAGGGTAGATACTAGGCAGATGGAATCACGGAGCTTTGACGGCAGTTTCAAGGAAGGAGAGGAGAGCAGTGGTCATGCTATGGCCATGTCTAAATCCATGTTGTGTGGGGGTAAGCAAATGGAGCAATAGGGAAAAGGTTCATAGCTCTCATAGCTTGAATATATACCATTAGTTTCTGCTACACAAAAAAGTACAACTCTATGAACAACATTTAATAGTTCATTAACCTATCTCCTAAAAAGAAACGCCACTACCTTATTCTTGCAAAAGCCAGATGGCTGCCTATACCACAAATAGCTTCACTCCTTCTAGAGTATCATCTTGTACAAACTGGTCAATAAGACAGCTTCCTCTTCTTTGTTTACAGGAATTCCAGAAAGCACTCTGCTTGCTTATAATCCAAGGTCCCTTAGTCAATCTGCACCCTATCTACAAACTCCAATGGCCTACACAAAATGCACATTTCTATACTGGCACCCAAAGCTTGGAAAACCATATTCAAAGATTTTAAATCGTTTTGATCATTCATTAATTTCTATAAACAGCCAAAATACTACATGGTCAGACCAACCAAATGTGATTGCTTTAACAACATTGCCATTTTAATCTATTTCACAATACAGTTCAAACGGCAGAACCAGCACTCTTACTGCTGTTAATTCTGAAGTCATCTAGCCCTCAATGCTTACCATATTATGCTATTGAGGTTACAACAGCAGTACAATACAATACATATACAACATTATTTCAATCCACTTTTTAGATACAACAATTCACTCTCTAAAACTTGACTCACACAACTTTCAACTTCCTCCCCCTCCTAACCTCAACATATCTGCCCTTTTCATTCTCAAAGTATTACATCCAGAAATCTTTCCCCTGATGTGCATATTTCAATGTAAATAGTGTACCTTTACTAGTTTATATAGTTTCGGAGAAGATTCATTATATAGTATAAAAATAGTATTCCTTTACTAGAATTTATAATGTACTACAATATTCATTATGTAGTACAAATGCATTTACTAGTCTATGCAAGTTTATCAACCTATTGCCAACCTTGTAATGATTAATCATACAGCTGTTTGTGCATCTCACATTACTGTTTTCTTAATGTCAACTACTGTGTAGCCAACTTTTCATATTACCTTATATCCTAATTTGTAAATTTGTCTGTCAACCCCAGAGTGAGCCCAAAAATGGTTCACTTCTATCAGTGCTATACCCCATCAACAAATGCAGTGATAAACATGAGTTTGTGAAGAAAAAAAAAACTTGTAGGAAAAAGCAAGGATACTGTTAAAGCCTTCAGGAAGCAAGAGCCTAATTAGCCAATACTGCTTGTCTTAGATACTTTTAAAGAAAAGGTAGGACAATATCAGAAGTAAGGGAATGGTTAATGTCTGCTACAGGTTTGGCATTAACAGATGCTGCCATTTTGTAGAAAAGCAGGAAGGAGGTGCCCTGCCCCACAAGTAATAGTGGTGGCTTTAGCAGTTTAAATTTCAAATCCTTTTCATAAAAACATCTTACTATAACAAATAAAGACTGAAATAAAACATTTAAGTAAATGATTGAATGTTTAAAACCACTTTAGTTTTTTGATCTTCAGTCACCACTTTGACCGCCCCCCCCCCCCCCCCCACACACACACACACACACACACGCGCACAATCCCCTACTGCCACATTCATTATCCATGTTCTCTAGCATCAGAATTCTGCGGAGTACTTCTGTCATTTTCATTTATTTAGAAAAAACATCTACACTGCCAACTTCCTTTCATCAGATTAAAGAGTTGAATCCTGAATTAAGACCACACACACACACACACACACAACACACACACACAAACACACACACACACACACACACACACACACACACACACACACACACACACACACACACACACACACACACACACACACACACACACACACACACACACACACACACACACACACACACACACACACACACACAATCAAGCTGCAGTTCAGTGCACTGCTTATCAGATGGACAAACCTGTCCTCAATGTTTCTTGCTGCTGCTGGCAAACCAGCCAATATTTACTAGGGAGCTGTCACTGAGCGAGTCAAACCCACTCCCTCCCCATCCTTTGGGACAGGAAAGCTGGTCTTTGTCACTCACA